>NW_026555646.1:0-55290 GCF_029017545.1 Prosopis cineraria | reverse complement strand
AAGAGAATATATGCAAATGTTTATGTTGCAAAGTATATATTTTTGGGTCTAAAGTTAAAATGACAACCCAATGAGGAGAATTGAGGTTAAAAACATGACTAATCCAAGAAGCATAACTTGATCCATTGCCAAAAAAGAAGAGTACACAGCGCAAGCCTAACGTAGTCTTTAAGACTCGAGACGATTAAATGTATGAGATCATTGAAAGGATATAGTGTATCATGCCATGAATCTCGCGGGCCATGCTAGTGATATTTCATGAATGGGCTCTAGATTCTGTGGGTGTACGATCTCAACTAAATAATTATAAAAGCAGCAGAAGTTTGCAGAAAATAGGACATAAACAATCAATCATCAACATCCATTAATACTTCCACCATTTTTATTCTATATTTTTAAATAGTTTTTAGAATCATTTTTAGTTTTGTAATCTTTACAATTCTGTACTTTGAACATTATCAATCAAATGCTCATTTATTTTAGTCTCTTTGCATCTTCACATTTAAATAAACTATAGTAAGAGCTCAAAAATTCTTATTATCTTTTGAAACTCAGCGTCTCTGACACTCTTGATATTTTTTGTTGTTTGTAGAGAACAATATCATTAATAAAAGTTGATTTTTATCAAAATATCCTATATTTTATGACGTCGAATTTTTTTAAGAATATTTCATATGGGACAGAACGGGAGTATATGGTAGTATGTAGTATTTTTTTGTCTCAACTCTCAAGTCTTGATTAGCCAAAGGTTAAGTTAAAATATCGATATATAATAATAATAAAGTCCGTTCAACCAGATATTTGGGATCAAGCTAAGATAATTTCTTAACTGTCATTTTATTAAAGATGAATTTATTATTTAAAATTTGTAAGTTAAAAATTTTATATTTAGATTGTCCAAATTGAATTTAAACAGTTCAAATTTCATCATAGTGATAGGTATCATGGTCCAAAGCTGGACTGATGTCTCACTGTTAGTCACCCACCAAGGATTTCTAATAACGTCTGTTACAACGTTTGGTGTATTTTTTTTCCCCAACATCCTCTCATAATTAAGTCAAAATCACTGGATCGCTCATTATTTTTTTTTTCACTATTCTAAATCCATCCATCAAAGTTTTACAGCAAGTTTTTTGTCTTTTTCCATTTTTTAGATGCATACATCAGATTTACATCGATTAATTAGACACACACACTCTTCTTGAGAAAAAACGAAAAGTCCATAGCTTTCCAAGCCTTTTAAATTTTTAAACTGCAATTAAGTTGAGTTGCGTTTTAATGTCAAAATTCTGGAGGTTCTTCAGGGTGATGCAGGAGGTGATGAATTTTTCATCCATTTGAATATTCCATATACGTTCAAGACTGAAATCGAACGAACAATTTCATATCTAACTCTAAAATTACAAATAACTTTAACGCTAAATTGATTTTTACATTTTTATTTCTAATTCTAATAATTGCAAAAATATAATGAATATCGAAACATATATTTCTTTCATTATACTTGACTCTTCTCATCCTTATCAAGTTATATATTTTCTAAATTTTTCATGGCTTCATCATTAGATTTAACATGTTCACACATGTACTTCAATGTTTTTGGGTAAAATGAAGTGACAAATAAATTTAATCTAATCCCAAACCAAGGAAAGACCTGCAGGCGATCAACAATAATCTTGAAGTTCTTTTTTTTTCCACAAAAAAAAAGGAAAAAGAAAAATAAACTTGAAGGCCGTTGATCGCAAATAAGACATATTTATCAAATGCATCAGATAGAAGAAATCATAGGGGAGTTCGCAGATCTTAGATTGTAACGTTTCAGAAAAGGATTGTTTCATTTGACCTTTTGCTGGCCTGTTTGGCTGTTTTCTATTGGAAGACTTGGTAATATAGCACCAAAACTGTGTAATTAGTGAAGCCAAGTACAACGTAACCAACAGGCCAGCTAAATGGAGTGAATTAGTTTGTCTGTTATATATAAATAATGGGTGTTAATAGTTGTTTTAATTAGAATATCCTGTTAATATCATGACCAGTCATGAAATTTAGCCTATAAAGGCCAACGATATCCCTTTCTCAGCTTGAAGCATACAGAAAGAGAAACTACCCTTCTTGTTTCTATGGCTTCTTCTTCTTCTAATCCCTTCCTGTTTGCTTTTATTTCTGTTGTTTGCTTCTTCTTCTTCTTGATAGAGAACGAACCCTTTGTTTCTGCAATAACGAGGAAAGAAGCCAGTGAGCTTCTTCAACAAACTCAACATCATGTTCATCTCACCTCTTTCTTCCCTTCTTCATCTTGCACCTCTCCTCCTAAAGGTTCTTTCTCTTTCATCTCTCACTCTCTGTTATTAAAAAAATTGTTCTACAGCATTGTGACGCTCAGCACCAACTCTCTTTGAACCATAAATAACATTACTTTTTGTTCAATTAAGATAGTTAATATTTAATCAAATGATTATAACAAAGTAGAATGTCAATGCATGGTTAGAGTTCTAATTAACTAGATTGACAGTTAGATTCCAAAAACTAATTAGATCGATCCAAATACAACTTCTATATATGCTAGCACAGAAAATGTCATTTACATATCGTAACTCTCACGTCGGTGCTGTCCAAAGCCAACTAATGAAGGAGTAGTCTCAAATTTGTTTTCCTTGTATAGAATCTCTTCTTTGTAGCGTATTTTTTTCCTACTATTTGAACTGGACTGACATTGAGCTGATAGAATAATCCACGTGACTACTACATGAGTACATTCAAGTGATATGTGTATGTGTATAATACGATGAACAGGTGCAAGCAGGAAGGGATATTTGGAAGTAGTACACAAGCACGGCCCATGTTCAGAACCGAAGCAACAAACATCATCATCTTCATTTATTATACCGCACAGAGAAATCCTGATGCGAGACCAAGCGAGGGCTAGGTCAATCCACTCTAAGCTTTACAGGAGACACAACTATAATGAAGTAGCAAAAGTAGATGTTAGTTCAAATCGCAGGTTGGACCGGGTTCAGCTTCCGGCCAAGTCCGGCGTCCTTCTCGGGACCGGGAACTACTTTGTCACGGTGGGGCTGGGAAGCCCCAAGAGAGATCTGTCTCTGGACTTCGACACAGGCAGTGACCTAACTTGGACTCAGTGTGAGCCCTGTCTTGGTTCTTGCTATTCCCAGAAACAACCAGTCTTTGACCCTTCTCACTCTTCTTCTTACTCCGATGTCTCTTGCTCATCTTCTCAGTGCTCCCAGCTTCTCTCTGCCACTGGTACACACACACACTCTCACATTATCTTTCAAGCTAAGTTTATGAACATAGCTTCCTTCTCTTTTATTCATTGAATACATTCTCTTATATATGCATATGATCTCCAGGATTTTTTCCATTATGTAATACAACAACAAGGGCTTGCATGTACGGTCTTATCTATGCTGACGAATCCACCTCCATTGGCTTCTTCGCTAAGGAAAAACTAACCATATCTCCGACCGATGTCTTCGACGACTTCCTTTTTGGCTGCGGCCAGAACAACACAGGTCTCTTCGGCGGCACCGCTGGGTTGCTCGGTCTCGGTCGCGATCCGCTCTCCTTCGTCCAACAAACCGCGCATAAGTACCACAGAATCTTTTCCTATTGTCTTCCGTCGACTCCAAGTGCCGTCGGCTACCTCAACTTTGGCCCCAGTCATAGGTACTCCTACGGCGACGTCAAATACACTCCGTTCTCCTCCATCTTCAAGAACTCCTCCTTCTACGGCCTTGACTTCGTCGGAATATCTCTCGGTGGCGTCAATATCCCGATCTCTGCCTCCTCCGGCACGGTTATTGACTCTGGTAGTGAAGTCACCTGGCTCCCTCCGGCGGCGTACAGTTCCCTGAGAGACGAGTTTCAGAGACAGATGTGGAGGTACCCGAAGGCGGATCCGGTTGAAGTACTGGACACGTGCTACAATCTGCGTGGGTACGAAGTTGTTCACTTGCCGAAGGTTTCATTGACGTTTGGAGGTGGGGTGAACGTGACGTTGGACGCATCGGGGATTCTGTATGTTGTGAGCAAAGAACAGGCGTGTTTAGGGTTTGCTGCGAATAAAGTTGATGGCGATGAAGGTGATGATGTGGTTATTATTGGCAATACACAGCAGAAAACACTGGAGGTAGTGTACGATGTTGATGGTGAAAGGATTGGGTTTAGATCTCACGGCTGCAAATGATAGATTCTTAAATTTATTAGTGTTATTATGATGTCAACAAAAATCAATAAATCCAAGTAGCTTATAAGTTGATATATTATAAGCATGAGTAAGGTAAGGATATGCTTATATCTGTCTACTTATATATTTAAAGTGATCTAATTCATGAGTTTGCCAGGTAAAGCAAGAGACTTTTAGACGTTGGTTGTTAGGGCTTATATTGTCTTCCCCAGTTACAAGGCTATGGACTCTGTTGTTTTTACTATTGCTATATATTTGTTCGTCATGTTTCGCTATTTGGTATTACCATTTCCTCGTCATTCAGGGGGAGAAAGTTTTATTATAGTCACTTTTCTCATATTTAAGGCGTATTAAAATATTGTAAATAATTTTCAAAGAAATAAAAATAATTGCAATAGCCTAATAATGCATTTGGAGAAAGATTTTCTTTTTTTTTTTTTTCTTTTTGGGGGGGCGGGGGGGGGGGGGGAATGAGAGCCAGCGGCCCCTGTGCCGCAATGGGATGTATGTTCGAACCCAGAATGGGCTTTCAAGTTTGGACCTTCATTTATATTCTCCTCAGTAAAATTTCGACAGCCAATCGGGAATCAGGAGTTATTTACATCAACTGATAAGAGTACAGCAAAGGACAAATAAAAAAAAAAAAAAACCTATATCATTCATGAATTCTCTCTCATATTACATCACCTTCAACAGGCTTCAAATGATGGCGAAACTACCCCATCAGAAAAATCAAAAGCTTAAAGAGAAACTTCAATTTGATGTTTTATTAATTGTAATTGTTTCTTTCACGGAGGTCATTCTCTGTCCCAGGAAAGTGTCCAGTCCAACACAGACTTTTTCCCTGTATTTATCAATATGCTTGTGAGAAATCTACCTGTTTCTCCGATAAAAATGAGAGTCAAACATGCTTCTCTTGTGATTTGAATCATAGATGTTCTGAGGTTCAAATTAATTTCAGATCAGCCACCAAGCAAGAGAACCGAAGACAAAATTCACCTATGTGCGCTCTTGCTGGAGCTTACCAACAAGACAGTTTTCCATTGCTTCATCACAAAGCTCAAGGGTAATTTCTAAATTCCCTTCTTCATAATTTACATCAATAAATATATCATATATCTCTTTCTCTGCTACCAATCCTTTTGCTCTCATCTCATCAAAAAATTGCCTCGCCTCCACAAATTTCTTCCTCTTGAAGAACCCTTTTATAATGGCATTATAGGAAGAGGCTGTGAGATCAAATCCCTTTTCAATCATTCCTCTATGCAAAAACCATGCCTCTTTCATATTCCTAGCTTTACAATGCCCTCTTACCAAGATATTATATGTGTTACCATCGGCTGCCACTCCCTCGGCATGCATACTCCTGAAAACATTCGTGGCAGCGCGCATGTCATTTCTAATGCAGTACTGCTTCATAAGAGAATTGAATGTGGTAGCATTTGGTGTTATACCCTTATCTAACATCCATTGAATTAGTCTTTCACCATCTTCCAGCATTCCTGACAGGCAAAACCCATTCATTAGCACATTGAATGTAACAACTGTAGGCTGAAGTCCTTTATCGAGCATCTTGCGAAGCAGCTTGTGAGCCTTGGCCATTTCCCCAATCTTACAGTAAGCATCCATAAGAGTCGTGTATGTAACAGTATCGGGATAAATTTCAGCAAGTTCCATTTCTTCCATCAATTTTAACGCTTGTTCTATATTTCCTATCTTACAAAGGCCATTGATGAAAGCATTGTAAGTGCAAACATTTGGTTGTAGGCCCTTTGCAGATATCTCATGAAGAAGTTCATTTGCTACATCTACCTCTCCACGTTTACAAAGTCCATCAACCAGTGCAGTATAAGTGAAAATATTTGGAGTCAACCCTTTCTGAACCATCTGGTTGTGTAAAGAAAAGGCTTCTTTTATTTCCCCTGCCTTGCAATATCCATCAATGAGTTCTGTATAAGTAACCTCATCTACTTCCAACCCTTTACTAAGCATTTGACTGAAAAAATCTTGAGCTTCCGCCATTTTCCCATTTTGACAAAATCCATGAATCATAGCAGTATATGTCACAAAATCAGGTATTATTTTCTTACCTTGCATTTCATTAAAGAACTTGTATGCAGCTGAAATATTCCCAGACTTGCAGAAACCACTTATGATGGTTGTGTAGATCACATGATCAGGATATATCCCCTGGTTTCTCATTTCCCACAAGATTTTATCAGGTTCAACTACTTTACCAGTCTTACGAAGAAGAAGAATTACATCATTGTAAGTGTATTCATTTGGTTTGATTCCCTTTCTCTGCAACTCTTCTACAAGCTTTACAACCTTCTCTAGCTGTCCAATTTGACAATATCCACTAATTATAGTGCTATAACTTACAATATCAGGCATATGGCCCTTAAATTCCATTTGTATGAGTAAAAGGTGCGCTTCTTTGATCATACCCAACTGACACAGACAATGAAGAATGACATTATATGATGTGGTGTTCCAAGGAACACCTACTCCTGGATAGTCGTTAAATACCTTTAATGCCATCCTTATTCCATCAAAATTGTTTGACAGCCTAGCTAGAAACAAATTACAAGAATCTACAGAGACCAGAAGACCATAATTTAACAATTTATCAAAAAGTTGTCTGGCTTCTAAAAGCATCCCACCTTCAACTAAGACTTGGAAAAATATATCAAATACATGAGGGTCAGAACCCCAGTCCTTGTATGTATATATTAACCGCTCAGTAAAATTTGCAAAAGAATGGTCAACATCCAGATTGGGCTTTGCCCAGAAATCATGAACCAGGCTGTGTGCCATTTTTAAGTCCTTTGATGCCACAGCAATATGAACTACTATACAAAGGGCCTCCAGTGTTGGGTCTCTGCGCAGACGTGCCCAGTTAAAGAAATCTAAAACCAGTTCATAGTCATTCTTTATGTCCATAAGAACCCAAATTAGATGATCAGGCCTGAATTTGGATTCATAAGGTTTCAGAATGTGGCGAAGAGGCTCAGAACGGCGAAGCTTTATCGTTTTGGAGATTTGACGCACAAATTCAGAATCTTTAATAGCAGACTTCTTTGGGGAATAATCAGGAAAAGGTCTGGTATTGGTTGAACCTACAAGAGAGGCTCTCCCACTCAGATATCTTCGACATCCAGAATATGTTGGATCAAAACCCAAAAGCAGACGACAGTCACTAATTTTTAGATAATGGAGTGAAGAGGAGATTGTTGGTCTCTTCATGTGCAAGAGGAGCACCCATTTGAAAAATTGAGACTTTCTATACAACAGTTTGGCACCTCTCTCCCATGTACACAAGAATCACAACAAAGAGGCTCTTTCATGACAAATCACCTACAAGTAACAACTTTTCTTAGGCGGGTGGGAAGAGGTAGTATGGCCGTGTGGCACATATGTACAATCAGAAAGGCTTATTTCAGCTCCAAGGCATAGACATCACACGCAACCCAGCTATAATTAGATTGCAAAATGTTTTTAATTCTTGACAGTTGTATCGGGTAATGTCAAAACACTTGCCTATTGAGCATCTTACCATATCAAAATGACAAATACTTGCTTCATTTTAACCTAGAAGGAAAGAAGAGGAAAAGAAAATGTATCAGGCATTCTATCAAACACCTTCTAAACATTCCCAAATAACCAGTTAAACCTCCAAAAGATATTCCAGGAGAGAAAGAATTTACGCTCAAATCAAACTCAAACTGGCCCAGATGTTTACATTCACGAACAGTTCTAACACTCGGGTATTCCAAGAAAATAAAGCCATATATTGCAGCAAGCAATGACTATGTCTAAAGCAGAAAAATAAGGTTCCTTATTCCCAACGAACAACAATCAAACGAATATCAAAGAATGAAGGCAATGAGATATTCATGAAGAGAAAGAAGACAATTACGTTTCCTAGAATTGCCAAGCGAAAAGGAGATGAAATATCCAGCACTAACAAGCAATAATAGAAAGTCAAAGTGCAGATTTTCCGTCAGATAAGGGAGACGCTACGTTAATGGAGATATTTCCTTTCTAATCAATATCTTACATTTTTCTACATGGTTTGAGAAAGAGATGTGGGTGGGTGGGTGGGTGTGGGTAAGCGCTAAAGCAAAGAACTTGTTGCAGATGCTCCTCTGTTTTTATATCCCCGAACCAAAAATTAGAAGAAAATCAGAGACTTTGCAAAGATGGAGAAAGATGAGAAATAGGAAGAAAACGGAGAAACTTGACTATTTTGAACAGGGAAAAATCAGAGATCAACGGAAAGATAGGGAACAGAGAAACTTGAAGGACCAACCTATAAGATTGAGAAACCAACCCAGTATAACTTTGTCTTCAAGCCCCAGAATCTGTGACTCACAAATTGAAGGAAGACAGAACTGGTGAAGCTTTGAACAAGTGCCGGCGAGGTAGAGGTCGGTATAATCGACTTCGACTTCGAGTTCAGGCCACCTGAAATTGGGATTTTGGAGTGCGGAAGTCTGTGGGTAGATGGCTGGACGGGCATGGACGTCGGAGGCCGACGGTTAGGCGAGCGGCGGGCGAACTCGTGTCGTGAGGGGTGAAGCGCTGTGACGTTTAGGGATTGCGAGTGCGAGGTAGTCGCCATCCTAATTATCAAACACATTTTGTAACACTCTAATCTAATCTAATCTAATCTAATCGGAGGAGCTCTCGAAAAGTTTAAATTTTTTTTGGATTAACGAGCATTTTACACCTTTCAATGCTACACGAAAAGTATCATAAATCTTAAAATTTTAGAATATATAAAGCAAATTTTAATTTTTTAAATTCACTGTAAATTACTCTCCATTATTATCTTTTTATTAATAATATTACTGTTCACCATACTATTCATCATGAGGTCAAGTGTTGACATGACAATCTTCTATTGATATATCATTTATTAATTAATATCACTGTAAATTATTAAGTGAGTAGCGTCTTAAATCTTAAACTTAAAAATTTTAAACAAATTATTCTCACTGTTTATGTATAAAAAATTAATTATTATACAGATTAAATTAATCTCATCGTAATCTGCTATGGTGAACACATCGTTGGCTACAGTAGACTACCCATAATTTTGTTAAGTGACTTTTTTGCCCTTTTTTTGCAATATTTTTTAAATGATTGGTATCTTATGCTTTCATATGCTATGTAATTCTAATTTAATTTTATTTTAAATAATATTTATTTATTTAATAGTGAAAACTTGGGATCTCATTTAAAAAAAATTTAAGTATCAAAGAATTTTAATTAATAGGCTAATTTAGGTTTCAAATTCGTTGATGAAATTGTCGGTTTTTATATTCATTGTTACGTATTAGATGATTTTACAAATAATAAATGCAAAAGTCGGTAATTTCATCAATTAATTTGAAACCTTAATTAGCCTGTTAATTAAAATCCTTTCATACTTAAACTTCTTTTTAGATAGAATCTCAAGTTTTCACCATTAAATAAATAAATATTATTTAAAATAATATTACATCAGAGTTATAAAGTATATGAAAGCATGGAATATCAATCATTTGAAAAACTTTACGAAAAAAAGGGGGTAAAAAATGTCATTTAATAAAATTATGAATTACTCACCTTAGTCAACAATGAGTTCACTGCAGTGAACCATGCTGAAACTAATTTGATCCACATAATAGTCAATATTTTATACATAAACGGTAAAAGTAATTTGCTTAAAATTTTAAAATTCAGGATCCAAAACCCTACTCGCTCAATAGTTTAAGGTTTATGACGCTGATTAACAAATGACATATCTACAAAGGATTGTCCCGTCATTATTTGGTTGGCCCCATGGTGAATTGTATAGTGAATAATAATGACATTAACAAAAAGATAATAGAGGGATAATTTTTTATAAATTTAAAAGTTTAAAGTTCATTTTATATATTTTAAGAGTTTAAATTCTAAAGCATTTTTTGTGTAATACTTCAGGGTTTAAAATACTTATTAACCTGTTATTATTATTTTTTTGGAAAGAAAAACTAACCTAAGTCATGTTGGTTAGTTAAGGGTTTTTTTATTTTTAATTATGGTACACTACTTATTTAAATCTTATTTTTTTATTTAAATCACGTGATTAACAGGTTTAATCAGTATTTTAATTTTTTCATTATGTAATCTCTCTCATGGAAGTATGACTGGCTATTAAGTAGCATGTCTTTCAACTTGCATTGTATTTGTTCTTTTAGTATTTATATTTTAAAATGTTACTATTTCTCCTCTTAACCCTTGAAAACAACTCTTTTATTTGTTTATTCTGCTCGAGAAATTCTTAAATGAATCAAATACATCATGTTATTTTTTATCTGTCCAATTTGAATGCTCAAATCATTTAAATAAAATCTTATATAATATTATTTTAATTAATTTATTTTTATAATATAATGCATATATAATTTATTGCTTTTATTTTAATATCTCCCTCCTCTCTCAAATAATCTATTGTAGGTGTAAATAAAAGTAAATATGAAAATAGTAAACTTAAAAAATGCAAAATAAACTAAAATGTTAAATTATGAAGGCTAGGAACTTTATCAGTATAGCAAAAGCTTACTTTCGAGCAAGTTTGCCCGAGAGGTTAAGGGGGAAAACTTGAGATCTTTTCCACACAAGTGCGCGTGGGTTCGAACCCCACAGCTTGCAAGTTTTGAAAATTTTATCCAACAAATAAACTACTCCCTCCAGATATAAGCTATTCTTTAAAAAATTAAATGTTTAAAAATATTATGTATCTTTAGTCTTTTTGAGATATGATAATTATTTTTTTCTTAAAGTATCCTTATTAATAATGACTTTATATTTATTGCATGGTATTTAATAAGAATAAATATAAAAAAATAGAGTTAGTTTGAAAGTTTGTAATTATTTTATTGGGGATAAAATTCAATTAAAAATGTCTTGTATTTTTAAATAGATGGAGTATATGGTTAATACTTATATTAATTATTAATATATAACGTACTCTTGCAAGCTAAGATCATTCATTTACTGCCTTGAGTATTATTATACCCAAGAAAAAAAAAAAAGGCACTATGTGATATATCTCACTCACTCACGCCAAATTTTCCAATCTCAATGTATTTATTCATAATTATGAAAACCTTTTTTTTATTTTCAAAATTTACACAAGATCTCTCTAAAATTAAAGATTGTGTTATCTAGACCTTCATTTTATTTTCATGATTTTATTTGCATCCATGCGTCATTAATCCACTGTTAACTTATTAGATTTAACATTGTTACTAAAATATCCTTTCTTTACATAAATATCTATTAAATAACATTTTTTACTTCCCTTTCAACATGTTTTTTTTTTATTGTGTTCCAAAGTTTATTGTTTTTTAGTTGAATATATTTAATTATTTTTTGGTGAAAGAATATCTTTAAATTATTTGTTTGAATGTTAGTACACTTAATTATTTAAAATCGTCCTATAAATATGTTGCTAGTATTTTTTAAGTCAACTTAATAGGAAATATTAGCACGAATTTACTTCCATAATTGTCATGATAAAAGCTTTTTTGGTATTGTCATTTTGTTTTTTAAGTGAATATCTCATGTCAAAATATTCGAATTCTAAAAAGCTTGTGCTTTGATTTTAATCACTGATGATAGCATATACTTCTAAAATATTTAGACACACACGGATCAAACTTTATTAATTAACAGAATGTACAGATATTCTTACGTAAGTTTTTGCGTTAAATCATGACAGTTTCCAATCTGTCCTCCTTTAAATTTTCATGGCAAAGGCCTTCGGGTGAAATACTTGTAATTGAGCCATGTAATGTTTGAATCTCATGAAGAAGTATTGGATATCAACTAGCTGTATCAAATTAATTTGTTTGAATATCAGTACACTTATATTTTATCAAAACACACACACACACACACAATAAAATGTATTTTATTCATCAAATATATAAATAATGAAAAAAACTCTTGTAACGATGCTTTATATCATCAGTAGAAAAAAAATTAAAAAAATTAATAATCTCACATGAAAAAAAGTAAACATCGTGAAGCCACCTCATGTTATTTCAAACCCTCATGATGTGAAAAAAAAAAAAAACAGAGACAGATAGGGTGAGACATAAAATGATTTTTATTCTGCAAGGATTGAATAATTTATCAATTGCAATGTAATAGGCTCCTTTATTGAATTTCTAATTAACAAATAACATTAAAAAAATAACAAATCAAGTTATAATTTTAGCAAGCACGCTTTATATTAAAAAAATGATATTACACATGCAAAATATTTACAGTAACAAGTTCCTTTGTCGAATTAATAAATAACATTATCAAAATAATAAGTCAAACTATGATTTTAACAAATATCTTTCATGTTGAAACAAAATAATATTGAATATACAACATGTGCTGTGAATAAATTTTTTTATTGAATTTACAAGTAAGTAATATTATTAAAATAATAAGTCAAATTACTAAAAATAATTGAAAAGTATTTTGATCACTTCTTTACAAAACATAATTTCAATTTAATTTCTTGATCTTATAGTGTAATTTTAGAATTGTTTGAAACTAATTTAAAATAAAATCACATTTCTAGTCTAATCACTTGTACAAAACAAAGCTTTTAAGAGGCATTTTCTACCTATAATAATTGTCATTGACCGTTGGACTTTTTACGTCAGTTGATCTTTTCTAAAACGGAATGCCGTACTCTATGTTGACAGGTAGTTTCTAATTCTCCATGTCTTTATCTCTTCAGCGTCTCATTTTATTATTCCTAGTTAGATTTTTCTTGAATTTTTTTCCCTAATATTTCTTGCAGTACTCTAACTTGTGAACATATTTTTCAAAGCCACGCACGTGGGGTCCTCAGACAAAGAAAACTAAAATATGACTATTGCATGTACATAGACAGCATGCGCATTTACTTTAAATAATGTTCCCATGTTTTTTCCTCTTCCTTTAAATGCCTATTGTTGGCCTAGTAGAATATAGGCAAAGATATCTGGTCTAACTTGGGATAAAATTAAATTTGCTTTAAGATTCTATTGCTAATTCATGTATAAAAAATTTAAAAAAATTGGACAAAAAGGTAGTATTGATTCCCATTCCCTTTTGAATGTAAATTGTTCTGTCTTTCAATTAAATCTAGTACATGGGTTGTCATCACTCTTACAGATACTTCAAGAACAAAAAATTTATTTGTTTAGAAAGGGTGTACCAGATGATCAGTTTATTTTTATGTTCCAAACATAAAATTTCTCTTTCTAATTGACATTTGGTTGTATCTTTGCCTACTGTGATGATATGTTTCTTGCATGGAAATTGATCAGAAATTTGTTGTTATTTCAATCATGATGATCAGCATATTGTTATTTATAATATGGGGTTAAAATGTTAATTTTGTAACTATACATGTGACCTCCATATGCAACTTTATATATGTATATCTTAACTATTTTCCTCTTCTCTCGCAGAAAAATGAGGGCGAAGTATTGACACTGGCTCTCTTCTTTGAACTATAGTTCTGTCTTTGTTTGGGGTAAGGCCCTGAAGATATAAGTGTGTTTAATATTTTCACTGTGCCTCTAATATTAGTTTTAGTGCCTCCATGGAAGAAAGGAAACACGCACGACACATTAATTTATTATGATATTCTTATAAAATGTATGACAATGATATGGTTGTGATCATAGTGAACATTTCTGTCTTGATGGTTATAAGTATTGCATAATTGACTCACGGGATTTTATTGAACCAAGTTTTTGGTTCCTGCCCATAATGTTGCTGCAGTATGAGAAGCTTGAGGAATATGCATTGTATGAGAACAAACTATGAGAGTAGGGGATTATGGTTGTCCATATTTACAGTTAACATCATTTTCCTGACAAGTTTCTTAGATACATATAGCTTGAGGAGTTTTAGTGTTTTATTGTTCTCTTTGTTTTTCCTAGGTTCAAAAGTACGTGTTCTTTTTTGTTGTACATATAAGCATAGTTGACGTAGTTCAAAAGAATGAGAGTAGGGGATCTTGGCTTTAGGAAGCTGATACTTGAATCTAATTCACATGAAGCTATCAAGACAATCAATGGTATTGATCTCCTTGACCATTTGAACGCTGGTCTTGTTAGTGAAATCCAATCGTTGCTAGCTTGAGATTAGGTGGTGCCCATTCAATAGATTTTGAGGGATGCCGATGAAGCTGTTGATCATCTTCCTAAATTAACTTTCTCCAGTGTTAATACGCCAATGAGAGTGGATGGCTTGTGTTTCGTAAAATCCCAAAAAATGTTAATAATTTATGGTTTAGTGAATTTAAAGTGAGTTGATTTACTATACAACTTATTGATACAAATATTTTATTGTGTAACACTCAACATTTTCATGTTTTTATATGTAGCTAAGATGTGCTTGAGACCAAACTTTAGACAGTGATATTCATAAAATATGGAAGAAGAAATGTAGTGGAGTGATCCACTCCTCTTTAAGGTATATTCAAATTGGTAAAACAAAAGGTGAATGATTAATGCCTGGATCTCATAAGGAGCTTGAAAAATATTGAGAAAGTGATGAATTTAAAATCAAATATGAGAAAAATAAAAAAAATCAAGCAGCTAACATAGGATGATGTATGTATAGAGGCGGACGAATAACATTTGTAGAGTATAGAAGAAGAATAGCAAGAATTATTCAAATATGTTTGTATTTTTTATTCTTTAATTGACTTAATCCTTTCATTTTAAAAAAAATGTGGGAAGTTGAATTTGGAAGGACTTGTGAATGTCATGAGGTTTTCAAGAAAATTCAACATGACAAGGAAAAGGGTTGGGTTGGAAAGAGAGCCGCTAACACTTATATAAGTTATTTAAGTATTTATTATTTTCTTTTTTATTATTTTTTAGGCATACATTTCAACATTATTTTGTTTTTATGTTGAATGAGTTTGAGTGATTAAAAAAACATCAAAATTCTGACTTTAGTATTTTTGACTCTACTTCATGGCTTCAAGTGGTTGGGGGGAAATAAGAGGGTCAAGTTTACAGGCTTGGATCAAAGGCAGGGCTCATTAACTCTAATGAAACTCAATGTGCCAATACATACAGTGAAATTGCACTCTTAAAGAAACAATTGGAAGGATAGATTTGAAAAGGTTGCTAAATCTCTACAAGTAATAGATGAAGAATTTTGAGCTAGGGAAGAAAGAATGGATCGAAAATGGGCAATGATTATAGCACAGATAAGAAAATTTGAAAAAGATGGTCATTCCAAAACCAATGATGAGGAGGGTTATAGTGATCTAGAGAATGACTAACAAGAAGATGGTTCTAATGATGAATTCAGTGAGAATGAATTTATGTGATTTCATATATTATGTGTTATGACTTTTAAATTATGATTTTTCTGCGTACTATTATGACTTTTGTTATAAACATTATGATATAATATAACTTTTCGCTGGTTCAATTGTGATATATGTGTTTATATATCAACTTTTTTTTGGTTGTTTGTTATTTGAGAAATATTTTAATAGGTTTATAATATAATTTTGAATCATTAAATAAATAATGGTAGTAATATAGAGTTCTTACAAAATTCTTGTAATAAAACTCTGAAAATAATTTTCTCACAGAAATTAACTCATCAAATTTGTGAGAAAAGCAATTAAACAAATTGTTGGCATTTCTCACAATATATTGTTATGAGAGACATTTTCATGAATGTTGTATGCAAGGATTTGTCTTACATTTCTCTCAAAATTATTTTAAAAGAAATTCTCTTGTTGTATTATGCATGGAAACTTCTCGCAAAATAATGAAAATTTCTCTCATTATCATAGCTTTATATTGAAAGAACTTCTCACACATTTATTTTCAGTAAGAATTTCCTATGGATAAGGGCATGAGAAATGGTTCTCACAATTTTGTCCATGTGAAATGTTATTTTTCCTTTGATAGGTTTAGTGACAACTTTTTTAATGTGAGGAAGGCTGTGAGAAAATTATTTTTCATGAAAATTTGGGTGATTTCTCTCAAATTTATGTTGCGAGGAAAACACTATTTTGTTATACTGAGTTTTCACCTTGTCCTCTCCCCTCCAATTGAATTAGTAACTATTTTGGTGCAAGATATTAGCACTGGCGTTTAGTTTCTTTCTCCTTGTGTATGAAAAAGAATAAATAAACATAGTTGACTTTATTTTGCATGCAGTTATCACCATCTAATATGTAACACCTTAAAATTTTTTCCAAAATAATTTAACTCAACTATGGTAGAAAAGTGTTTACCATGATAAATAGAAGTCAACTTATTCTATTTTTTTAAAATAATTTTGTAATTTAGAACACTATCATGGTAGGAAATGATAAAACATAGCCTTATAAAAAATTTTACCTTTTAAAATAACTACCATGGTAGAAAAGATTAAATTAAATAAATAAGTACTATTATGGTAAGTAGAATTTAACTCCTTAAATTATCATTTCTAAAATTTGAGATCCCAAACAATTAAAAAACAAAATAAATGTGAAAGGTCCAAAAGATTCCTTGTAGAATTAAGAATACGATAAACATGATAGAATAAAAAAATAGAAAAAGTTATCCATTTAAAATTTTACAACCACCTATCATCCTTTTTAAATAATACAAAACAATTCTATACAATTAATACACATCTACAACCATAGTTGAGTTATAATCACCTAAAAAATTTTATATTAATAAATCTAATATAAAAACATTTAATAATTGACTCAAGCTTGCACAATACAATATCTTAGATAAATTTTTATTTCCCACATGCCATTAGGTTAAAATCACATTTTCCATCCTTGTACTCTTGACAAGTGCAAACCATAGATCAACAATTAAAACAAATAACTTAATCAATTTTCAAAATGAGCCAATTATTTAGCCTCATAATTATGCCATTTCAAACCATAAAAAAACAAATATTGAAGTTACAATCATCCAAAGTATACAAAAGTAAAAATAGTTTGAAGGGTATGATTATATCATTACATTCATATAATTATCAATAAACAAAAAGCCCTAGCATTGGTAATATAACATATTAAAAATCATAAATCAAATACCTAAAAGAGACAGTGAATTTATGCCACTAAACCTCAAGGACTCCTCCATGCGCCACTCGTGGCTCTTCTCCTGAAAATTGTTAATCATATAATGAGACTTAAAAGTTCTAGTAACCAATACCAATTTATGATAATGTATAGAAAAAATTAAATGTGTGCTTGCTAAGTGAAAAAACAACAATCATATAATTTCAACAGAATACAAGAAATATTACAATACATGACAAACAACCATCCTTATCTCCTTCCATTAACCTTGAGTCGTAACTCTCAATCAGTGCTAAATTATTCAGTCAAAGGTAGATTAGCTCGAACCCTTACAAGTCATTTATTGGGCCTCAAGTAGAGGCATGCCATATGGCATAAAAATACAACAACAATAACAAGTCTCCCAACACTTTCCACAATAATCAAACAAAATTCATATCAACATTATACAATTATACAATATTACAATCTTCACAATTTTTTTATTTTCAACAATATTATAACATGACATCCCACTTCGTAAAAATACTTCAAAATGCATATTCACAATTTCATAATTTTTTCATAAACATAGCAAAATAATTTCTCAACAACAATTCATAATTTTTTCAATAATCAACCAATTAACATGAAGTAGTACTAATCACAAATTAAAAGTATGGTTACCTCATGATTTTTTTAATAAATTATTCCTTACTATTTTCCTTCCACTACAATCTCCATTAACAAAATAATCTACAAACAATATATTATATTATTTATAAATATTAGTTTCAATTATTGAAACTAATAATAGAATTAAATAATATTACATAATTTCTAATTTCATTCCTAATACAAATCTAGAGTTAGTACCATCAAGTAAAATTTTTAATTCCTTTTTTAGTCATCAATAAACATTAATAAGCTAAAATCAACCTCTAAATCAATTTTTATTATCAAATTTTTTTTATTTTATAAATTCACACTTAAAAATATTCAAAAATTAAAAATTGAGTCTTAAACCTAAAATCATCATTCTATAGCCATAATAATTCATTTTTCATCCTAAATAATCATTTAAATTTCAATAAATCAACATATATTTTCAGATTTAACAAAAACCTACCTATAGAAGTCTAGAGTTTAATATATAAGCCTCCAATTCAAAGCCTATCAACAAATTTATATTCTAGATTATTTATTATATTACAAACAATCTTAATAATTATATTTATTTAACATAAATTTATCCCTCTTTCAAACTCTCAATTTTTTACTATTACAAAATCATAAACTAAAGGAGCTAGATAAATAAAAAAAAATTTAAAACACTTATATAGTCTTTAAAATTTTGAAATCTCACCTAAATATTCTATTAGAAAGCCTCATATTTTAAAATTAGATCCCTCGTGCCAGCGAACTCGCTTACTATTGCTCCTCCTGTTTCGCGCATGAAGAGAAATGAAGGAGGAAGGAGAAATGAAAGGAAAATGAACATTTGTTGCTTTTAAAAAGCACGTGTGGGTCTCGCGCCCTTTTTTCACCTTCATTTCTTCCTTTATATATATATATATATATATATACACACACACCTACGCGCGCGCAGATCAGCGCCTCGCCTATCTTCTTCTTTCTTTAATTTATTAATCTCTCTCTCATCCTATTTCTTTCACATTTCTTTTTATTCTTTCTCAATAATAATAATAATAGTGTTAATAATAATAATAATTTTTAAAAATATTAATTTAAAAGTATATCTTAAGTTAGATATAATAATAATTTTTTATTAATTTACTTACCTCTAAATATTTTTTAAAATTTTTATTATTTCAAAGTAACTATTAAAATTTAAATTAAGATGTTTCACGATATCCTTAAATTTTATAAAATTTATTATTTCAATCTTATGAGATACATTTGAATTTATCTAACGATAATATAAGGAAATTCTTTGAAATGGAGGTGATAAATATATTATTTGTCACCTCCATTACAAAAAAAATGCCTCTATTATTTTTTAATAAAAATGTTACATTCTACACTGCTTGTAAAAATAATAGGTGTAAAAAGTCCATTTCCTATACTAATTCTAGTTAGAACAAGTGCACAAAGTGACTTTAAAAAAAAAAAAAAAAGAGTCACATTCTACACTTGTTGTCTCTACAGTTGGTGTAGGAATGTAACTTTCTATGTCGATTATGGATGCCAATCGGGAAAAAAAAAAAGACTTTTTATTTAAAAGAAATTGATGTATGTTATTGTTGGCAACAGCATACCCATCACATATAGATGAATACATTATTCTAAGATTCCAGCCCAGCCAATGTCAGGATGCAAAAACGTCTTGAAGTAATATTTTTGCATGGCTGCATAAAACACCAACGCTCACTTCTTATTGGATTCATGCCTGCATATTTAATATCTATATCTATATATATATATATATAAAATCAGGAACCTAAAGCACATGTGGCAGCGCATTATAAAGCCATGTTAGCTCCACCTTTGTCTACCATGATGACACGTGGACGCTGGAATATAATTCTGCGCAAATAAAATATAATTTATCCAGGCAATTAAGCTTTTTATTTCTTTCATTAATTAACGCTTAATTTTTCCTTTCTCTCCTCTGTTGACAAGTGGACATTCGGGTTGAATAACTTCTCAATAAAATATTTGCATATGCAATCAAATAATTCATGATTTGATTATTTAATTTATGGAGATTATAGTCATTCTATTTATGGAAATTGAAATTATGCATTGAATTAATTTATGGAAATAAGTATATATAATAAACACTATGAAGGGAATAAGTTGGTGGCATAGCATATATTCATTCTGTTTATGAAAATTGAAACCATGCCATGAATTAATTTATGGAAATTGAGAGCAATTTTTTTTATTTCCGTGAGTACAAGTCACTAGAGATTACCATTAGTAAAAAATTTGAAATAATTTTCATTATTGCCTCAACTTTATTGAATCCGTTAATTGATTTATTGTCGGCATGATTGCTTTTGTTTTTTGCATGTTGATATATGAAATAATTCATATATCATTATTAACACACCAATTTGAAGGCTACACGAATAAACTATTATTGATAAATCATTGAGTTATAAAGCCGTTTGAATTGCCCTAAAAATTCTGTGACTGCTATATATATAGATGGATAGAGAGTGCAGGTGCATTTGTATATTCTCTTCAACCCTCTATTAAGTTGGTTTGTTCTTATTTTTGAATATTTTCTTTCAATGGGTCATTGCACCAAAGTTCAGCTGCTTTTCAAGTTAGAGCAAGGCAACTACTCCCAACCGATTAAGTTGCAGGTTTTTAGGGTGTGCAAGGTTTTGTTAAAGTTTAGGTTAGTTGTGATAAATTCCAGTTTTTAACTTCATTGCATGTGACATGAAGGTATGGTTCTTTTGTCTACGGTTGACCTTTTATTTCTACGTCCTGTGCAATATAATGCAAGCTTAGCTCAAGATTTCTTGGGTCACATCGAGATTCAATCATGCACTTCGTGAAGAGCTTATAATTTTAGAGGACTCCTGGTATGATGTTTGGCATCTTGCATTTCCATAAAAGTAGTCATTGTATTCTATAAAAATAGTCATTCACTCAACTACATTTCATTTTATTACCTTCTTTATTGTCAGGAGGACCCTGCATTCAAGCTATAGTGAGGACATTCTTGTACTTACATTAATTTTGCATTAATCTTTAAACATCTATTAGAAGTTGCAAACATACATATGGTTTTTGTTATGTATATTGATAAGTAATTGAGAAATCTCTTTAGTTATAGTTATATATGTCGATTTGATATTTGTCTTTAGTAACTTATGATTTTTTGATTTCTAATGAGAGAATTTGTCATCCAAATGTTTTTGGACTCATATCTAGAGTAGGTGACTATCACCCAGTCAAGCATCGTGGCACATACATTGATCAATTTAATTTTACAATAATTGATGATTGGTGAGTAATGCTTTCTAATTTTTTGGATATTTATATTCAATAGTTGCATTTGCTATTATTGTCCTGGTTATTTTTGAAACGTCGCTAAAAGAGTATTGCATTTTTTAGGTGGTGATTCATTTGATTGAATCCTTCTTAGGTCTACTGCATGGTGAGCGTGTAATGAGTATCGGTTTATCGAGTAGTATAAGAGCCACGTAATTGCTGACTATAAAGGCGCATTATTTCATTTAATGATTTGGCATCAATATTGTGTTATTTTGAACGATTAAAAAATGCTTCGGGAAAGAGTTATGACATAAATAAAATGTCAGCCATTGATGCATAGCACGATTATTGCATACCAAAATAAAAAATCCACGGTGGCAGGAATGATTTCCATGATGTTGAATGAAAGTGTCTTGCGTTTATGAATAATTCATGCAGTTGGATGGGATGTTGATTGAATTAATTTTGATACTGACTGGGGCACGAATTATTCCTTAAAACACTATCGATTTTATTATAATTTTTTTATTTTAACTTTTAAAATAAAACATAACATGAATTAATATTAATTTTTTAATTTTGATACTGACTAGTGCACAAATTATTCCATAAAACACTCACCCATTAAATTCTTTCACTAACCGTGTAATTTATGTGCATGTTTTTGCTAATAAAATATATTCCCTTCAGTTTTATTTATAAGTCACTTTCAATATATTTTACTGAAATTAAGAAAAATCTTAAATCTCATTAATTTTATCTTAAAATTTAATAAGTTTTTACCTTTACTTCTAATAAATATTTTTAAATATCATTACTAATATTTTTATTTAAAGCATTAAATAAGGGCAAAAATGTAAATACAAGCATTAAAAATTGACAAGTGCTCTATAAATAGGATTAAATTTTTTCTTCTCTCTCTATCCTATAAATAGCACTAGAGGAGTAGGTGTCTTCTGTTTGAATGATCACATTAAATATTCCTTACAACATCCAATACACTAGAGGAGTAAGTGTCTTCCGTTTGAATTATCACATTAAATATTCCTTACAACATCCAATACACTAGAGGAGTAAGTGTCTTCCGTTTGAATTATCACATTAAATATTCCTTACAACATCCAATATAATTAAATTTGATTTCATTATTTTGAGAAATATTGGATGTCTTTTATTTTGTATTTATTATGCATTAAATATGTGCGCACATTTAATATGTTATTAATCTAGAAATTTCTTATATTGATTTTTTTGGTAATTAAAATTTTGAAATATATAAAAATTAGGAATTCATTGGCAGCTGCTTTGCAAGCTTTTTTGTTTTTTGTTTTTGTTTTGCCAAGCTACTTTGCAAGCTTATAAAATTAGGAGTAGTTGTTAAATAGAATATCTTAAACTTTTAATTTGGGCATTGTAGTTTGATTACCATTACCAATTCCATGAAAATATGAATCCACATTCAATGCACTTATTTAAGGAAATATTCTATACTGTGTAATTTGTATTTAATAATTATTATATATGGGTAACCCATTTATTAGGTTATCAGATTAGATTTAGGGTGTTCAATTTCAAAATTTGTGTGTAAGGGCATATTATCTAACTAATAAATTTGGGTAGTTTATCTCTCTCTTTTTTTTAAATTTAAAGACAAATGGTAGCAAACATAAGAAACAAGCAAGGAAAAAAAAAAGAAAACAAACAAACAAACATTGTAATACTTGCCCCGAGTGTTATCCAAAAATCACACAATTTAAATAAACTAAGTGTGGTTAAGGAATTAATCCTAAAATCAACTTAGAAAACAAACCATTTAAATCACTAAGCAAATACACAATTGCAAATTAAACATTTAAAGCCTTTAAAAAATTTTATAGGTTCTACCTATAGCGCACAGAAGCAAGTTAGATGAAAGAAGGGTAAAAATATGCTGTCATGGCAGCATTAAATTGCTGTCATGATAGCCCTCCTGAGTCAACTTCAGGGAGGCACCGTTCTGTCTTTCAATCTCCGATCGAAGAAATTTTAAAGCTCACACGTCACATTTAAAGGGTATTATAAGTGTACCAAATTTCAAAAAGATCCAATGGTCAGATTAAAAATTGGACATGTTATAAATTTGGTTACTTTTGCTGTCATGACAGCTAAAAAGCTGTCATGACAGCACTTTCGGACCAACTTCCGGAGTGCACCATTTCATCATCCAACCTCCGATAGGAGTGATTCCAAAGCCCACATGTCATTTTTAAAGAATAATATTAGTATACCAAATTTTAAAAAGATCCAACGAACGGATTGAATTTTGTGCAGGTTACAATATCACTACTGTAGCTGTCATGACAACACCTCCAGACCAAATTTCAGAGTGTGTCGTTTCTCCATCCGACATCCGATCGACATGATTTCAAATCCCACACGAAGCTTATAAAAGATTTTACTTTTGATCCAAATTTTAGAAAAATCCAACGGTCGGATTAAGATTTAGACACTCGGATGCAAAAGTGCAGCTTTTTGGTAAAAACCATTTTCAAAATTGTCCAAATCTCATCCTAATATTCACAAACCTATGGGAACACTTTGGACACGTCAAATAAGACTAAAAACACCTGATAGAACATTCAAATAATGGAAAACCCCCATACATCAAAATTTGATCACTTGGGTGCCATTTCTCAAAATGGACCCTAAACCCCCAAAATGCATAAATCATACAAGAGTGGTCACAAATTAATCCAAATACCATGTATTTATATAAATACATATGCTAAACATTTTCACTTGGCTCAGAGCTCCTTATGGGGCCCACGTACCCATTCTCTCTATCCAAGGTGTCTGCTTGCCCATAGCACACCATTTGCAATGCAACCACTTTGCATTTGCTTATAGAATCACATATATATATCAAAATAAATATCTGCTTGCAATAGAAGCTTGGTCTACTAAGTAAATCCATCAAAATCACACACCATAACCAAGTTTCCTAGCCACAAGTCTACAAACAGACAAAAATTCATACACAAGCACACAATCCACACATATTCACTCACACATACATAATCATATCCTACTGGCACCTTAATCCTAAATACATTACAATATATTTGCTCAAAAGAAAGAGGTTGTAGTTCTTTACAAATCACAAGCAAACCCCTAGCTTTGCTCCTTTCCCCGTCCACCACTAGATCTTTCGCCTAGACTTAGAATATTAAAAAGAAAGGGGTGAGACAACTACAGTCTCAGTAACAAAGAAATCTACATTGATTATTACAAAGTAAGCCATAATCAAATAAACAAATAATAAATTCAATATAGTATATAATTTAGCCATTTAAAATGTATGAATGCATGACATAGGCCGGTATGACCTTTCATGACCAACAGAATACCCCTGGCACTCTTTAACTCGCAAGTAAACATTATACCTACTTGTACCTCCACAGGCACAAAACAAAATCTAAGACATGATCTAATTCACCAAACCGCCTATGCCCCTTCGACGTGAATCCTGAGCAGTCAAAACTAACTCTCTCCCAGAGCCAGCCCGACTTACTCTCCATGTGAGGGCTACCTTGGCCTAGGCACTCAACCTCACACTTCATATATCAGATTCCCTCCCCCACTGAGAGGTGTCGAACACTCAATACACTAACCACTTTAGTGCACTGAGCCCATAATATGTAAGGCAATACTGAGTACTGACAGTGTACCATAGAATATCAAAAGTACACACCTTCTCATTGGTGAACTCCCACCGAGATCATGCCTTTTATTCATGTCTACCTTTCCCGAGTATTGACCACTTCAACACTGTAAGGTAGTATAACATTTATAAATCTCCCTTAAACGGTTCCTTAGCCTATCTAAAGTACCTTACTTAGTTACACTTCCTTAAATGCAACTTCTATTCTTTATGATTAAAATACATGTAAACAAATCTCGTTTCCATAAAAACATTGTTGTTAAACAATTAAAAAATATATTTGCACTATAATCAAATTAGTATCTTATAACCTCTTATAAAGCACATTTAATCTTTTAAAACATGTAATGCATGATAGCTAGTAATATTTATTCAAAAATAGTTAAAACAGAGTAATAAGAAATATAAATTTCCCTTGTTACCTCAATCCTTTGGTACCAAAAGGGTTTTCCTTATACAAAATAGGGCTTAGCTTGTTCCTTAACTTCTGAACAAATTTCACCAACAATTCCTACAACATATAAGTGATCCACATCACTTATCAATTCAAATAGCATTAATGAAGACTATAATTCATACCACACAACTTGGGTCTATGAGCCATAATACATCCCAATGGTCCATATATTAAACCAACCATTCACATAATATCACTTAACCACCAAAACCATTTATTAGCCATCACTAGGCTAATTTTCAATTTATATAATTTTTAATCAATTAAAAATCTTGACTTAGTGCCACCAACTTTCACCATTAGCCCTTATAATGAAAACCAAACTTTAATTTAAATCTTATTGGGCTCAAATAGCACAATTATAACTAAATCAATAGGCTTAAACCATTGAGGAGAAAAACCCAACCTCTTGGAGTTTGATTTGTGCCTAAAACACCTCTTTTCATCCAATTATCCACCCAAAACATTATATCACTATATAGAAACTTAAAACATTCTCCCTAGAATCCAAATAAACAAAAGCTTACAAGAATAAAGCCTTTGGGATTAAAATTTAAAAATTTTCTCTTCCAAAAATTGAAGAAAATCAAGAGAAAGGGAAGAGGGTTGAAGTAGGGAGTTTACCTATCGTGTAGCCAAGTTCGCAACGGTCGCAAAGACTACTGGATCCAAGTCTAACTCCCTCTCTTTCTCTTCTCTTCTTCCTCTCTCCCTCTCTTGCATTTTCTTTCCTTTCTTTCTCTGCGTTTCTGCGTCAGTTTTGGTCTTTAAATTGCTGATCTAAAAGTTTGGGGAAAATTACAAGAAATGGCCTAATATTTTTTATTATTGCACAAAAGCCCGGGTCAACTTTGGTAATTTTTTTCATAGTTAAAAATCAAACAAAACGAAACTTTTGCTTAGTAAAATTCAAACTCTGGGCCTCTATCAAATTATTCTAAATTTTAATTTAATTATAAATATTTTATTTTATTTTTAAAATAAATTTGAATCTTAAAATTTTTAGGATGTTACAAACATAATGTTGAAGTTAAAAGTAACACATGTAAGCCTATAATGAATTGACTTGAAAAAGAGCTTCGTGAATCTTTTGAATCTATTGAGTAGTTTATTAGGTAACTAATGAATCTGTAATGGTTGACTATTCATTAAACATTTTCACCATTCACATTTATAGTGGTTCTTTTGAGAAATATTTCATTTTTTATCATCCAATTTATTGGGTTGTAAATATGGGTGGGAATTTATTAGTTTGTCAATTTAGAAATTACTTTTGATCATTGTACTGTTTATTTTCTGTGAATATTTTCTTTAGTTATTTTATTTGCAAGTATAATCTCATCATAAAGTGAAGATATATAAATTATGTTCCCAATTGGCTTATGCTCCCAATCAATTTTAATGATTTTATTTTATTTTAAGTCAATTTTAATTGCACAATTATTAAAGAGATACAGTTACTGCATTTTCTTTAAAATATTTCTTCTCTTTGGTTATTTGATGCACATATAAAAAGTCATATCATAAATTAAAAATAACATATGCTCCTAAGAGCTAGTAATTTAGATAAACTCTAATGGAGTAAGCTTGAATAAATAAAAATATTTAATGTCAAACTTACAAAATTGCTTTTTACCTGACAAAAAATAAATTGACCGTGCCTAAAACTTTTCATTGTATCTTTAAAATTGATCACGATCATTTTTAATAGATTTTTTGGTCCCATCTTGATCCCAAACGGGACATGACGAGACACAAGGAAAAAATTTAGTCTTTCATGATAGGATAAGTGATAGGGTTGTCCCGATCCCATCTCATGAATACTTCTACCATTCACACAATTACCCAGATAGATATTATACATGAAGATAATTTTTATTAATAAATTTATGTTTCACTATAAATATATTACATGATGGTAAATGACATATTTGGCTATATCCCAATTATATAATATATTTATATAGAATTTACTATTTAATAATTAGACATATATTAGAATACTATATAGTATACTAATATTTATTTAATATTAATTTGTATAAAAATCAAGATCATTTTGTGCATCGCACAGGTATATATATAAAATATATAAGCTTAAGTATATAAATTTTATCCTTTAGTAAAGGAAAATATATTTATATATTAGTTATATTGCAATGGTTGTTACTTTTCTTCTTTGTTTCATGATCTTGCCTCCTCCTTTTTTCTTTTTGATAAAACATGGAGAAAACTAAAACAAACTTACATCCCAACTAAACCTATCCAAATTTTTTCAAATTTTAAAAAATTCACTTCACATTGACATATCCATGCCAAATTAAATTCAAAGTCAGCATTTTTAATTAATATTAAGCCAAAAATGTTGTTCTTAGTATCATGTCCCATGTGCTAGAAGTGTTCATATGAGTTTTGACCCAGTCAGCCTATCTCCATTTTGATTATGTCAAGACAAATTTATTTTGAATAAAAAAAATTGGGGCAAGACATGACGCGCAGGACGAATTAAAATTTTCCTCAGCACAATATGAGACATAGGTTTAGTATTGGACATCCAGTCCTATTCTAAATAGATATTATATATATTAATTTTATTTTGTTTTATATCTATAATTTCACTTTATTTACATTTAAAAAAAATAAAAGCACAAAAATATCTTGAGATGTTAAAACATGTCCATCTTTTTAAAATCTTGAGATGTTATTATATATATATATATATATATATGTAAATATTTTCACAAGACAATAAATTAGAATATATGGATGGCATGAATGATGAAGCACACAGGATATGATTGTTTTAATTGATAAAAAAGCATGTTGATTTGGGAAATGAGATTAACAAAAATCTTATGCATTGCAAAACAAATTGACCATTCCTAGAGTGTTTCTATTGTGTCTTCAAAATTAACTATAAAATCAATATTTCTAGTAATAGTGGACTATATAAATATATAGGAAAGAAGAAGCGCTGTTGATTGATGATGATGTGAAAACTTCAATGCTCATACAGGTTATTAAATTAAATATATGAATTTAGCCAAAAAAAAATTAAATTATATGAACGGCATGAATGATGAAGCACATGGAACATGGTTGGTTTAGTTAATAAAACATATATTGATAATGGGGAGATGGGTTAACAAAAATCATATTCATTGTAAAACAAATTGAGCATGCCTGAATTGTTCTAGCTTTGTCTTTAAAATTGAATATGATAATTCTTTTAGAGGATTTCCCAAATAAAACAGGGTGCGGGATGAAAATTCAGTTTCAATTCTTTTTTACAATGGGACATGAGATAGGATTGTCCATTGTCCTAATCTTGTCCCACAAAACCTCTCTACCATCCACATTACTAATCAAATTAAATAAATACTATAATTAATGTTGGCCTTTAGTTTAAAAAGAAAGAGTGACAAGGATTGATAAATTTTAATATGTTTATATGTTATACTATCAATAGATTAAAGAGTGATAGATAACAAGTTTTAATGTCCCAATTATATAATATATTTGTACAAAATTCAATGTTATGACTATACATATATTAGAATATTGTACAATATAAATAATATTTATTTAATATTAATTTGTGTAATACTCAATATTATTTAATATTAACCAAGAATACAAGACTTTTGCCAACAAATTCTTTCAAGATGAATAATGAGCTTAATGAGTTCACACAATACAGAATATAGAAATAAATTTATTGAACAATACAAAATATAATTAAAATTATTTAAAATGGATTATTTATAAAAATAATATTATAATTTGAATTAATAATTTTTTAAGTTGTATGTAATTAATAATTATTTATTATTTTTACATGATATAAAGTAAAAAATCAATTTTAAATATTTAAATGATTAAAAAATTAAAATTATATAGAATTAAGAGGTAAAAATATTCTAAAAATTTGTTAGGAAGAGTTGTGAATATTCTTACCTTTTAAAAAGAATAATATTATTTTGAAAATATTAAAAATAAAACAATATTATTTTTTTAATTGTTGACCAACATTTGACCAATAAATTTTTTTAACCTATAACTGTCATCCACGTAGCAATCCTTGTTGAGAAGTCTTTCCCTTTCCTGTCATCAATACCACTTTTTTGTGTGAGCCCAGAACTAGAAACCTGACCTATCCTTGTTCGATCAAACCAAAAGCTCGCAACTGTGCAGGTGAAGAATCATTTGTCCACTCTTGGTATGTTTTTGTAAGATTCCACCAAATCTCTGTGATTGAGCACCTAAACGACTCAACCCCCCGCCCCAAAAGAATTTAGAACATAATCAATGTACTACTTTGTGGTGATTAGGAGGGAAAACAAAAGGGACAAGACAGAGTAGGCGTTGCAGAGATTAGATCAGAAAGAAAAGTAGGAGAGGGTGAAGAAAGGTATATTAGCGAGAGAGAATTAGAGAAGAAAGCAAGAAAAATGGTGGGCTCAGGAGTATCAATATCGATAGAAACAAAGAAGCTATTGGGATGATGGTACTTCACGAGGCCCTCAGAAGCTTGTGTCGCAACTTAGATTGGACTAATTCATTAACTCCTCCACGATGACCGAAAATGACCAGCAAGGCCCGCCTCCGACGCCTAATATAGCTATCGATGTGATTTCGACTCTGAAATCAGGTCGAATACTTAGATACGACCAGATGGTTCAAAGGCGGCTATCGGAGCTAAAGGAGGTGCAGGTAACAGTATCTTTGAAGAAAGAGTCATCGGCCGTCGGAGCTGTAGATTGATAGGTGGGCAGAGTGAACGGCAGCAAAGGGATGAGCGGAAGAGGGACAGAAGGAGTGAGGATGAACGGAGATGATGGCAGGGATTTGCCGAGTCTCTTTGATTTGGGGTTCTGAGCTTCAATTTCAGCTTGGGATTCATGAGTTTGGCATGTGGTGATGGCGGTATCATTTTCATGGATTAAAAATATTCTGTCAGTCAAAAGTTAGAAAATGACACCATTTCTTCACTTTTAACACATACAAGTGACATTTTTTTTCTAAAAGATAAGAATATCTACAGTTGCTTTGAAAAAATTTTTGGCATATTTTTGTGCCTTAACCGACTTATAAAAGATATTCATGACAAAAATAAAAAATAATATAATACATAAAAAAATAAAAAAATAACATTATAAAATAGTTTAGATTTAAAAAAAATAAAAATATGTAAATATTTCAAGTCGGGTAGGGTTTGACTCTAACTGACCCCAACTTAGTACTTAGCTCGATCAACCCAATTAGCTTAGACTGGATTGGGTTGACCGAGCTATTGAGCCACTTGCATAGCTCTATAAACAAGTAAAAGATGAACAATATAATGTCTATGAATGCATGACACGATATCCATTAATTTTCAACACAATGAATATATGCAGAACTACAACATTTGTAGAATATCAAATCTACAATGAACAACATAATTCATTAAAACAATATATTTTATGTTAATATCCATGAGATGTATTGTGCATTTATGAGTATTGTATCGAGAATTTATGGACATCATATTGTGCATATATAAACATTCTATTGAGACAAGAGCAAATGCATATTTTTATTCACAGCAAAATTTACTAGAAGGGCCCTTGACCTGCAGTACATTTTCATATTCTATTAGTTTAAAATGAAATTTTTTATATTTTGAAAGCTCTAAATGAGATTCTTTTAAGGTTTAAAGTCATCATTAGAATTATCTATTGACCATATTAAAAACAGTAAAATTCTTAAAATGATGAGATTAAATGATATAGCCTAATAACTATTGGTGTACGTTGTAACTTTTAATCTCTATAAAGTGATGGTGAACTAAATCACGTTCTATAATTTGTTTTTTGTCAGAGAGTCGAACTATGATTAATTTTAGCCAAGGACTAAGGTCCCCTGAGATGACCTTATAGATATGATAATGACAAGTTAATGATATTTAATAAAGTCATGAATTTTGGCAAAAGTTGAATGAAAAAATTCTCAAAACTTCCACACAGTTTGACTATAATTTCAGTCACTGAAAAGCAAAAGATGTACTTTTTTAAGATTATAGGTTATTTTTATTTTCAAACTTTTTTCACAGCATGCAAGCATCTTAAACTTAATTTTAAATCATTTTTATCTTACATGTTTTAAAAACTGATCCATTTTTGTCCTGTCATGTAATAGCCTTAAATAATATATATATATATATATATATACTTATTGAATTAACTATATGAATATATTTTAGTTATGTTTGGGATAATTATAACAATAAGGAGTATTGATAGAATGGAAATATGTATGCCAATTCTCTCTCTGTTTTTCTGGAATGGTACATAACTAAAATATATTCATATAGTTAATTCAATAAGTATATATATATATATATATATATATATTATTTAAGGCTATTACATGTCGTTAACCCTGTTAAATAATTTTTTTGTACAAAAATGTCAAAATTTAATAGGATTAAATTTACCATCAAGGTATTTGCTTGGGGATGCCACAAGTATATTTTTTGTCAAAAGAATTTGATTAATGTTAACGGCAGAAATGTTTGGGTTTTGAAATGTTTAAAATAAAATTGAAAACACAAAAGTTCGAGGATAAAAAAAGACCCACAACTCTATATTATATTCCCATAGGTTTTCCATTCCCATCCCCCTATATTTTATAAATATATTTATGTGTGTGCATGTACATTTCTTTTTTTTTTATTTCATTTACTTTTATAGTACATATTATTTTCTAACAATCTTAAATCAAAGTTATATTTTGAATTAAACTCAATAAACATTTCTTAATTAATTTAATTATTGTTACGTATTTTTTATTTTTATTAATTCTAATTAACTCTTAAGATTTAAATTGAAATGATGATAACACTAATTAATTTTCATCTCTTAACAATTTTATAAATATTTAATTAATATTCTTGTCCTTCCAGCACTTTTTTTCATCACTTTTTCCCTATACTCATAATTAGAGTCAGGAATAAGGGCTGAGTTTGACGGGCCGCCCGTTTAAGCCTGTTTTAATAAGAGTTTAGACTTAAAAATTTTGTATTTTTTAGGATAATCGGGCTTCAAAGCCCGGCCCTTTTAAGCCCTAGAAAAACGGGCTCAGGCCTGGGCAGCCCGTGAAGCCCGTTTTACTATTCATAAAATATTGTTTTTACCTCTTTCCAGATAATGTGCAAATATTGATTTGTACTCACAATTGGTTGAAATGTTTAAAATAAAATTGAAAACACAAAAGTTCGAGGATAAAAAAAGACCCACAACTCTATATTATATTCCCATAGGTTTTCCATTCCCATCCCCTATATTTTATAAATATATTTATGTGTGTGCATGTACATTTCTTTTTTTTTATTTCATTTACTTTTTATAGTACATATTATTTTCTAACAATCTTAAATCAAAGTTATATTTTGAATTAAACTCAATAAACATTTCTTAATTAATTTAATTATTGTTACGTATTTTTTATTTTTATTAATTCTAATTAACTCTTAAGATTTAAATTGAAATGATGATAACACTAATTAATTTTCATCTCTTAACAATTTTATAAATATTTAATTAATATTCTTGTCCTTCCAGCACTTTTTTTCATCACTTTTTCCCTATACTCATAATTAGAGTCAGGAATAAGGGCTGAGTTTGACGGGCCGCCCGTTTAAGCCTGTTTTAATAAGGGTTTAGACTTAAAAATTTTGTATTTTTTAGGATAATCGGGCTTCAAAGCCCGGCCCTTTTAAGCCCTAAAAAAACGGGCTCGGGCTTGGGCAACCCGTGAAGCCCGTTTTACTATTCATAAAATATTGTTTTTACCTCTTTCCAGATAATGTGCAAACATTGATTTGTACTCACAATTGGTTGAATAGTTTTGTGCCATTTTATGATAATTTTTATATTTTATCTTGTGATACATGTAAAGATATATATTTGATAATAAAACAATTTAATTAATAATTATTGTAGGTGATGATGAAGAAACTGCAGAAATAATTGATATTGAGCATCCGCCTCCATCTTCCACAAGTGGACCTACATTTAAGGGTTTTAATATTTTATTTATGGATGATAATGAGGGAAATCTTGATTAAGATTGATGATGATGTTTGCCTTCATCTTATTTAGACTTTTAAATTATTTATTTATTTTTTAAATTATGTGAGACTTTAGTTTGATATATGTTAAATTTTAAAATATTCTAAATAAATTTTAATGTTAAATTTTATTTTATTTTATTTTATTTTTATCCGGGCTTACGGGTCCGGCCCTGAGCCCTTTGAATAAGGGCCGAGCCTCAATTTTAGAGTAAAATTGGGATAACCGAGCTTTATGACCTAGGCCCATCAGGACCGAGCTCATATGGACTAGGCCCGCCTATTTATCAACTCTACTCATAATATGTACTCCCTTGTTGACAAAAAAAAAAAAAGATACGTATCACATTTATATTTATAACTATAAATTTATAAATAAGAAATGATATGAAACAACCAATATAATTTATAAATATTTAATACATACTGTTATTAATGAACAAAAAAAATATTCGATTCCCAAACGTATCCTAGCTAATCAATTTCATTCATCATTGCCTTATTTATTGGAGAATCCCTGAACGGCTATATTTTGATGAGCCATAACGGGTAAAAAAAAAAAAAAAAACAAGAAGAAGAAACGCCATAACAGCAGAGCGCCAGTGTGGCCCATCGATTCTTATCAACGGTTTAAAAAAAAAAAAAAAAAACTATTAACTACCGCCAAAGCTTTATTTTACTTCCCTAAATGCTGTAAGGGGAAAAAACCCCAAACTCCGTCGTTCTATATTCCTCCTGTCTCCGTCTGACTCGTCGCCGCCGCGAGAGTGGCGAGATCCACGATTGCCATAGCCGCCACCGCCATATCCTCCACCACCGTTCTTGTAGTATCCACCGTCGCGGCATCTATCGCCGTTTCTTTATCCGCCTCCACCACGGCTGTGCCCGCCACTCCCACTGCCGTACCACCGCCGTCTCTTCCATGAGACCGAGCTTTGTTCACCGTAATGTTCCGGCCATCAAGGATCTGATCGTTCATGCCGTCGATCGCATCCCTCATGGACGGCTCTAAGGAGAACATCACGAATCCGAACCCTCTTGACCTTCCGGTCTTGCGATCGTTGTAACCCTCGATAATGTCGACGAAAGGAGCAAGGGCCTTGCCAAGGGCATCGTTTTCTCTCTTCCCGTTTTTGCTCTCACTCTCTCAATAAACGAAGCTCTTTATCTCTCTTCTCCGCCGAGGCCTCAACTCCTCCGAATGGGTTTTCTTTCTCACAATCCTTCATGGGCTTGAAGGTATACTGTCTTATTATTGTTATTAGTTTTTCTTCATACCATTTTCCTCAATTTAGAATTTCTATTTATGTTTCTCGTTTGATTATAGAATTAGGTCATGAATTGGGGAAAGCAGCAAAACGATGGCGAGATAGATCAAGGCCAGACATTGCGTCGCTTCTCCAATATGTTAATCAGGGTAATTTTCATTTACCGCTCATAACACCTATAACTGATATTATTTCTCTAATTTCTGCTGATTTTCTTTTCTTTTAAATTTTAAGTTCCGATTTTTACTCTTCTAGCGTCACCTTGTTTATGATTGACTTGATTCAAAACTCTTCGTGAATGTATAATATGTTATTTTGCTTTAAAAGTGGGATAATCACATTTGATATTGTTGATTGCTGAATGGGTTTACAGTAGCTGATACTTTACTTCCCAAATTTTTGCTCTCATTTTCCTAGTGTTCTAACCTTTTATGATATTTTGTTTCCGTTAGCTATCCGTCTTGTTTGTTATTCACTACTTCTCTAAGAAGAACCAATTTCAGAGTCAAAAAATAGTGTCATATTATTGTCCATGAAATTGTTTCCCAGCCACTTATACATTCGTAGACTCTACATAGCTTCCTTTTTTATAGATAACCATCAGGCTATTATTCTCTAGTATGATTGTTGTGGGACTTAAGAAAGTACATATCTCGTTGTATTCTTTTTCCTTTTTCCATGTGCTTTTTGTTTGTTGATAAAAAATGCATCATATTATAAAACATTTACACTATTTTCTTTTTTGAAAAATATTTTTCATGTTGGCATTGAGAAAATCACCATCCACTTACTTCAGTCATTGCATTCTTTCTATTCTTTTTTCCTTGGGATTTTTGTTGGGTTTTCCCATTATTTTGAAGCTTTTTTAAATATAAACACATCTTTTTAATCCTTCCACTGCCTATTTTTAACCATATTTTTTAAAAAATTGAATTTTTTATTTAGTTTAAATATGTTTTGAAAATATCCTTGATTCATTATATGTTTCTTGATATCTTTCTCAATTTTTAAATAAAAATCACCATTTCTTAGCAATGTTAATCATATATTCATAAAAAATGCATCATATTATAAAACATTTTCTGTATTTTCTTTTTTTTTTAAATATTTTAATGTGGAAGTGGGACTTGAGAAAACTACCATGCAATCATTCCACTCATTGCATTCTTTCTATTTTATTCCTTGGGATTTTTATTGGTTTTTTCCCATTATTTTGATTTTTTTAAATATAAACACATCTTTTTTAATCTTTGCACTTCCAAATATATAGCCATATATTTTTTTAAACTTTATTTTTTTATATAACTTAAATATGTCTTCAAAAAGTAGTTAATGTTTTATATTTTTATTAATACGTTCGTCAATTTTTAAATAAAAGTCATCATTTCTTTATAATGTTAATCATATATTCATAAAATTTGCATCATATTGTATACCATTTACAGTAATTTTTTCATCCAAAAAAACATTTACAGTAATTTCTTTTTTAAAAAATATTTTTGATTTTTGATATGGTACTTGAGGAAATCACCATACACTCACACCACCAATTGCATTCGTTCTATTTATTCCTTGGGGGTTTTCGTTGTTTTTTTTCAATTATTTTGAAGCTGTTTTTAAATATAAACAATCTTTTTAATCTTTGCACTTCTTATTATTTAGCCATATTTTTTTAAAACGTGAGTTTTTTTTTTTAACTTAAAAATGTTTTCAAAAGTTCTTAATGCATTACATTTTTCTGGATATCTTTCTCAAATTTGAAATGAAAGTCATCATTTCTTAGTAACGTTAATTATATATTCATAAAAAATGCATCATATTTTAAAACATTTACAGTATTTTCTTTTTTAAAACATATTTTGACGTGGGAATTGAGAAAATTATCATGCACTTACACCACTCATTGCATTCTTTCTATTATTTTCGTTGGGATTTTTGTGGGGTTTTCCCATTATTTTGAAACTTTTTTAAATATAAATACATCTTTTTAATCCTTCCATGCCAATTTTTAACCATGTTTTTTTAAAACTTTAATTTGTTTATTTTGCTTTAATATGTTTTCAAAATGTTCTTAATATATTATATTTTTCTTAATATCTTTCTCAATTTTTAAATAAAAGCCATCATTTGTTAGGCTGTTAATCTGACATTCAAAAAAAATTCATCATATTGTAAATCATTTTTAGTATTTTTTTTAAAAATATTTTTAATGCTCAAATTGGGAAAATCACCATGCGCTCACTCCAATCATTGCATTCTTTCTTTTATTTTCCTTGGTATTTTTGATGGGTTTTCCCATTATTTTGAAGATTTTTAAATGTAAACACATCTTTTTAATCCATCCACTTCCTATTTTTAATCATTTTTTTAAAAAACTTGGGCTTTTTTATTTAGTTTAAATATCTTTTCAAAAAGTTCTCGATAAATTATATTTGTTTATATCATTCTCAATTTTTTAAAAAAGTCACCATTTCTCAGCAATGTTGATCATATATTTATAAAAATTTCATTATATTATAAAACATTTGCAGCATTTTCTTTTTCAAAAAAATATTTTTCATGTTGGAAATGAGAAAATCACCATGCTCTCACTCCACTCATTGCATTTTTTTTGCTTGTTATTTTCCTTGGTTTTTTTTTTTGGGTTCTCTCGTTATTTTGAAGCTTTTTTTTTAGTACACACACATTTTTTTAATCCCTGAACTTCCGATTTTAACCATAATTTTTTAAACCTTGGGTTTTTTTTTATTGAGTTTAAATATGTTTTGAAAACGTTCTTGATACAATATTTTTTTCGTAATATCTTTCTCAATTTTTAAACATAAGTCACCATGTCTTAGCAGTGTTTAATCATATATTCATATAAAAATCATCATATTTTAAAACATTTACTGTATTTTTGTTTTTTAAAAATATTTTTGATACGGGACTTGAGGAAAGCACCATGCATTCAATCCACTCATTGCATTTTTCCAATTATTTTGAAGATTTTTAAATGTAAACACATCTTTTTAATCCATCCACTTCCTATTTTTAATCATTGTTTTAAAACATGGGTTTTTTTATTTAGTTTAAATATCTTTTCAAAAAGTTCTCGATAAATTATATTTTTTTATATCATTCTCAAATTTTTTAAAAACAGTCACCATTTCTCAGCAATGTTGATCATATAATTATAAAAATTTCATTATATTATAAAACATTTGCAGCATTTTCTTTTTCAAAAAAATATTTTTCATGTTGGAAATGAGAAAATCACCATGCTCTCACTCCACTCATTGCATTTTTTTTCTTGTTATTTTCCTTGGTTTATTTTTTTGGGTTCTCTCGTTATTTTGAAGCTTTTTTTTTAGTACACACACATTTTTTTAATCCCTGCACTTCCTATTTTTAACCATATTTTTTTAAACCTTGGGTTTTTTTTATTGAGTTTAAATATGTTTTGAAAACGTTCTTGATACAATATTTTTTTTTCGTAATATCTTTCTCAATTTTTAAACATAAGTCACCATGTCTTAGCAGTGTTTAATCTTATATTCATATAAAAATCATCATATTTTAAAACATTTACTGTATTTTTGTTTTTTAAAAATATTTTTGATACGGGACTTGAGGAAAGCACCATGCATTCAATCCACTCATTGCATTGTTTCTATTTTATTCCTTCGTTTTTTGTTGTTGGTTTTTTCCCATTATTTTGATTTTTTTTAAAAATATAATCAATGTTTTTAATCTCTGCACTTCCTGTATTTTACCATATTTTTTGTTTAGACTTCATTTTTTATTGAGCTTGAATGTGCCTTCAAAAAGTTCTTTTTACATTATATTTTTGTTGATATCTTTGTCAATTTTTAATTAAAGGTATGCATTTCTTAGTAATTTTGATAATATATTCGTAAAAACTGCATCTTATTCTAAAACATTTACAGTATTTTAAAAAAAAATTATTTTTGATGTGAGATTTGTGGAAGTACAACACTCTTTGCGTTCTTTCTATTTTTTCATTGGGAATTTTGTTGGTTTTCCTCTACAATTTAAAGCCATTTTTTTTTTTGTAAATATAAAACAAATCCTTTTAATCTTTGCATTTCCTTTTATTTAATTTAATCATATTGTTTTTTAAATTGAGTTTTTCCCCTCTTAAACAAGTCTTCGAAAAGTTATTCTTACATTTTATTTTTGTTAATATCTTTCTCAATTTTTAAATAAAAGCCATCATTTGTTAGGCTGTTAATCTTACATTCATAAAAAATTCATCATTTTTAGTATTTTATTTTTTTAAAAAAATATTTTTAATGCTCAAATTGGGAAAATCACCATGCACTCACTCCAGTCATTGCATTCTTTCTTTTATTTTCCTTGGTATTTTTGATGGGTTTTCCCATTATTTTGAAGATTTTTAAATGTAAACACATCTTTTTAATCCATCCACTTCCTATTTTTAATCATTTTTTTAAAAAACTTGGGCTTTTTTATTTAGTTTAAATATCTTTTCAAAAAGTTCTCGATAAATTATATTTGTTTATATCATTCTCAATTTTTTAAAAAAAGTCACCATTTCTCAGCAATGTTGATCATATAATTATAAAAATTTCATTATATTATAAAACATTTGCAGCATTTTCTTTTTCAAAAAAATATTTTTCATGTTGGAAATGAGAAAATCACCATGCTCTCACTCCACTCATTGCATTTTTTTTGCTTGTTATTTTCCTTGGTATTTTTTTTTTTGGGTTTTCTCGTTATTTGGAAGCTTTTTTTTTTTAGTACACACATTTTTTTAATCCCTGCACTTCCTATTTTTAACCATACTTTTTTAAACCTTGGGTTTTTTTATTGAGTTTAAATATGTTTTGAAATCGTTCTTGATACAATATGTTTTTCCTAATATCTTTCTCAATTTTTAAACAAAAGTCACCATGTGCTAGCAGTGTTTAATCATATATTCATATAAAAATCATCATATTTTAAAACATTTACTGTATTTTTGTTTTTTTAAAAATATTTTTGATACAGAACTTGAGGAAAGCACCATGCATTCAATCCACTCGTTGCATTTTTCCAATTATTTTGAAGATTTTTAAATGTAAACACATCTTTTTAATCCATCCACTTCCTATTTTTAATCAAGTTTTTAAAAAACTTGGGCTTTTTTATTTAGTTTAAATATCTTTTCAAAAAGTTCTCGATAAATTATATTTTTTTATATCATTCTCAAATTTTTTAAAAAAGTCACCATTTCTCAGCAATGTTGATCATATAATTATAAAAATTTCATTATATTATAAAACATTTGCAGCATTTTCTTTTTCAAAAAAATATTTTTCATGTTGGAAATGAGAAAATCACCATGCACTCACTCCACTCATTGCATTTTTTTTCTTGTTATTTTCCTTGGTATTTTTTTTTGGGTTTTCTCGTTATTTTGAAGTTTTTTTTTTAGTACACACATTTTTTTAATCCCTGCACTTCCTATTTTTAACCATATTTTTTTAAACCTTGGGTTTTTTTTATTGATTTTAAATATGTTTTGAAATCGTTCTTGATACAATATTTTTTTCGTAATATCTTTCTTAATTTTTAAACAGAAGTCACCATCTCTTAGCAGTGTTTAATCATATATTCATATAAAAATCATCATATTTTAAAGCATTTACTGTATTTTTGTTTTTTAAAAATATTTTTGATACGGGACTTGAGGAAAGCACCATGCATTCAATCCACTCATTGCATTGTTTCTATTTTATTCCTTTGTTTTTTTGTTGGTTTTTTCCCATTATTTTGATGTTTTAAAAAAAAATATAATCTATGTTTTTAATTTCTGCACTTCCTATATTTTGCCATATTTTTTGTTTAGACTTCATTTTTTATTGAGCTTGAATGTGTCTTCAAAAATTTCTTTTTACATTATATTTTTCTGGATATCTTTGTCAATTTTTAATTAAAAGTAAGCATTTCTTAGTAATTTTGATAATATATTCGTAAAAGCTGCGTCTTATTCTAAAACATTTACCGTATTTTAAAAAAAATAATATTTTTGATGTGAGATTTGTGGAAGTACACCACTCTTTGCGTTCTTTCTATTTTTTTCATTGGGAATTCTGTTGGTTTTCCTCTACAATTTAAAGCCATTTTTTTTGTAAATATAAACAAATCCTTTTAATGTTTGCATCTCCTTTTATTTAATTTAATCATATTGTTTTTAAATTGAGTTTTTCCCCTCTTAAACATGTCTTCGAAAAGTTATTCTTACATTATATTTTTGTTAATATCTTTCTCCATTTTTAAATAAAAGCCATCATTTGTTAGGCTGTTAATCTTACATTCATAAAAAATTCACCATATTGTAAATCATTTTTAGCATTTTTTTTAAAAATATTTTTAATGCTCAAATTGGGAAAATCACCATGCACCCACTCCAGTCATTGCATTCTTTTATTTTCCTTGGTATTTTTGTTGGGTTTTCCCATTATTTTGATGATTTTTAAATGTAAAACACATCTTTTTAATCCATGCACTTCCTATTTTTAATCCTTTTTTTAAAAACTTGGGCTTTTTTATTTAGTTTAAATATCTTTTCAAAAATTTCTCGATAAATTATATTTTTTTATTTCATTCTCAATTTTTTTAATCATATATTTATAAAAATTTCATTATATTATAAAACATTTGCAGGATTTTCTTTTTCAAAAAAATATTTTTCATGTTGGAAATGAGAAAATCACCATGCACTCACTCCACTCATTGCATTTTTTTTTTGATTTTCCTTGGTATTTTTGTTGGGTTTTCTCGTTATTTTGATCCTTTTTTTTTAATATAAACACATTTTTTCAATCCCTGCACTTCCTATTTTTAACCATATTTTATTAAAACTTGGGTTTTTTTTTATTTTGTTTCAATATGTTTTCAAAAAGTTCTGAATACGTTGTTTTTTTTCTTGATATGTTTCTCTATGTGTTTTTATTTTTATAAAAGTCGTCATTTCTTTGCAATGTTAATCTTATATTCATAAAAATGCATCATGTTAGAAAAGATTTGCTTTATTTTCTTTTTTAAAAAATATTTTTGACATGGGAGTTGAGAAAAGTAATATGCACTCACTCAGGTCATTGCATTCTTTCTATTTTTTCCCTTAGAAATTTTGTTGTGTTTTCCCATTATTTTGAAGCTTTTTTAAGATATAAACACATCTTTTTAATTCGTCCATTTCCTATTTTTAGTCATATTTTTTGAAAACTTGAATTTTTTATTTAGTGTAACTATGTTTTCAAAAAGTTCTTCATACATTATATTTTTCTTGATATTTTTCTCAATTTTTAAATAAAAGACACCATTTCTTTGCAATGTTAATGTTATATTTATAAAAAATGCATCATATTATAAAAACATTTACAGTATTTTCTTTTTTAAAAATTATTGTTGATGTGGGACTTGAGGAAAGCAACATGCACTCACTCCAATTATTTTATTCCTTAGGATTTTTGTTGCTTTTTTCCCATTGTTTAAAGTATTTTTCCCATTGCTTTTTTGGCACTTCTTATTTTTTATTGATATTTTTTGTTCAAACTTTAATTTTTAATATAACTTAAATATGTCTACAAAGTGTGGCTCAATGTTTTATATTTTTCTTAATATATTTCTTAATTTTTAAATAAAAATCATTTCTTTGTATTGTTAATCATATATTCATAAGAATTGCATCATATTATATAACATTTGCAGTTAATTTCTTTTTTGAAAAATATTTTTGATGTGGGACTTGAGGAAAGCACCATGCACCCCACTCATTGCATTTCTTTCTATTTTATTCCTTTTTTTGGTCTTCTCCCATTATTTTGACGCTTTTAAAGAAAAAAATAATATAATCAATCTTTTTAATCTTTCTGGTTCCTATTATTTTACCATATTTTTTTAAACTTTATTTTTTATTCAGCTTAAATGTGTCTTCTACATTATTTTTGATGATATCTTTCTCTATTTTTAAATAAAAAGTTATCATTCCTCAGTAATGTTAATCATATATTCATAAAAAAATTCTTCATATTATAAATCATTTTTAGTGTTTTCTTTTTTGAAAAATATTTTTCATGTTGGAATATTGAAAATCACCATGCACTTACTCCGGTCCTTGGGATTTTGGGTTTTCCAATTATTTTGAAGCTTTTTTAAGTATAAATACATTTTTACTTCCTTGCCCTTCCTATTTTTAACCTTATTTTTTTAAAACTTGAGTATTTAGTTTAAAAATATTTTCAAAATATTCTTTATACATTATATTTTTCTTGATATCGTTATCAATTTTTGAATCAAAGTCATCATTTCTTAGCAATGTTGATCATAAATTTATAAAAATTGCATAATTTTATAAAACATTTAGAGCATTTTCTTTTTCAAAAAAAAATCATATTGGAATTTAAAAAATCACCATGCACTCACTCCAATCATTACATTCTTTCTATTATTTTCCTTGGTATTTTTTGGGTTTTCCTATTATTTTGAAGCTTTTTTAAATATAAACACATTTGTTTAATCTGTGCACTTCCTCTGTTTAACCATATATTTTTAAAACTTGATTTTTTTTAATTAGCTTAAATATATTTTCAAAGTGTTCCATACATTATATTTTTCTTGATATTGTTCCCAATTTTGATATAGAAGTCATCATTTCTTAGCAATGTTAATCATATATTTATAAGAATTGATCATATTATAAAACATTTAGAGCATTTTCTTTTTTAAAAAATATTTTTCATGTTGGAATTGAGAAAATCACTGTGCACTCACTCCAGTCATTGCATCCTTTCTATTTTTTTTCTTGGGATTGTTGTTGGGTTTTCCCATTGTTTTGAAGGTTTTTTTAAATATAAATGCATCTTTTTAATCCTTCCACTTCCTATTTTTAACCACATTTTTTTTAAAATTTATATATTTTTATTTAGTTTGAATATGTTTTGAAAAAGTTCTTGATACATTGTATTTTTCTTGATATCTTTCTCAATTTTCAAATGAAAGTCACCGTTTGCAATTTCAATCACATATTCAAAAAAAAAAAATTGCATCATATTATATAACATATTATATTCAATTTTTAAATTTTAAATATTTTTTATGTTGGAATTGAGAAAAGCATCATGCACTCGCTCCAGTCATTCCATTCTTTCTTTGGGATTTTTGTTGGGTTTTCCACTATTTTGAAGCTTTTTCAAATATAAACATGTCTTTTTAATCCTTCCACTTCTATTTTTACCCATATTTTTTTAAAACTTGAGTTTTTTTTATTTAGGCTGAATATGTTTTGAAAAAGTTCTTGATACATTATATTTCTCAATTTTTAAATTGAAGTCACCCTTTCTTAGCAATGTTAATCATATATTCATAAAAAAATGCATCATATTATAAAACATTATACATTCATAAAAAATGCATTATTTTATAAAACATTTACAGTGTTTTATTTTTTTAAAAATATTTTTGATGTTGGAATTGAGAAATGCACCATGCACTTGCTCCAGTTATTGCATTCTTTCTATTTCTTTCTTTGGGATTTTCGTTGGGTTTTCCCATTATTTTGAAGCTTTTTTAAATATGAACATATCTTTTTAATCCTTCCACTTCCTATTTTTACCCATATTTTTTTAAATCTTTAGAGTTTTTTTATTTAGTTTGAATATGTTTTGAAAAAGTTCTTGATACATTATATCTTTCTCAATTTTTAAATTAAAGTCACCCTTTCTTAGCAATGTTAATCATATATTCATAAAAAATGCATCGTATTATAAAACATTTACTGCATTTTCTTTTTTTAAAAAATATTTTTGACATTAGAAATGCACAATGCACTCACTCCAGTTATTGCATTCTTTCTATTTCTTTCTTTGGGATTTTCCTTGGGTTTTCCCATTATTTTGAAGCTTTTTTAAATATGAACACGTCTTTTTAATCCTTCCACTTCCTGCTTTTACCCATATCTTTTTAAAACTTGAGTTTTTTATTTAGTTTGAATATGTTTTGGAATAGTTTTTGATAAATTATAATTTTCTTGATATCTTTCTCAATTTTTAAATGAAAGTCACCCTTTCTTAGCAATGTTACTCATATATTCATAAAAAATGCATCATATAATAAAGCATCTTAAAAAAATGCACCATATTATAGAACTTTTACTGTATTTTCTTTTTTCTTTTTTAAAAAAATGTTTTTGATGCGGTACTTGAGCAAACTACCATGCATTCACTGTACTCATTGCATCCTTTCTATTTTTTTCTTTCTCGTGGAACTTGTGGTTTTTGAGAAAACTACCTTGTGAAAATTTATATATGTTTGATGTGAAACTTTGTGGTAACCACCATGCTTTTTATAAGAGGGGAGCATCCTCCTCCTAAAATGGGCTCTTAGATCATGTTTGTGGCTATAGGAATGCTTTAGAGAGGTTTAGAGCACCTTGAAAAGGTCATAGAATGAGGAAGTTGAGGATTTGTCCATGTCCATTCATGGAATAGAGAAGGGATGGACTATGTTATTTACATCGATCCATGAGTGGACATGAGCAGTGGTTGTAGCCTCTATTTGACATGCGACCATTGGTGGATGTGGAAGACATAGGGATGATCATTGATGAACATTGTCATAATAAGTCACTATATGGCGTCTTAAATAGTATTTAGTGTCTTAAATCATTCCAAATCGTCCCCTACTTTTGAAATTGCTCTCTTTGCTAGAGTTTAGAGTTCTTGAGGGTTTGAGGTAATGTGAGTAAATGACCCACAACTTGCTCGTTCTTGGGCAAATTGGTCGGGCACTAACCCGCTTGTTTGTAGAATAAAACGACAAGGGTAAAAATAGGGGCTAGCTTGCTACTATTGATAAAGAATGGGGTGGCCATCGGGCTAGCTTGTTCTTGCTCATGAATATATGTGTATTTTTTATTCTTTTTAATTGTAATTGTGGTGCGTTGCATTTTGTTATTTGAAATGGTGAAACCATTAAACTTCTTTTTTGTTCATCTCCCATGTCTTTTCCTCAATCTATCCTCTCTGCCCAACCAACGGCCTCTTGTTTCTCTTTTCTGTACTCATTGAAAGTCGAATTGTCCTTCTCATTGTTGTTGTTTTTGTATTACCTTTTGCTCCTATCCCAAATCTCTAAGTTTTAATCTGGTACTAGACCTTGATGTCTCCCATTACTCCCCTGGAGTCTTGTCTCTCATGCTCTTTCTCTTGCTCCATCTCGTTTGGTTGTTCTTAGCTTATGGGTGTGATCCTCGAGATATTGTTATACTCTGATTCAAATATATCCTTTCCTCATCCTCTTTTGAGTAATTTGGCTTGGTCTTTTTCGGTTTCTTTTGATTTATTAAATTTTATTCATCATTTTATTGGAATTTTTCTGGTTTTTTGATAGTTTTTGAGATTTTCTAGATGATATATCAGCAGTGATTATCCATAGATTCTTTGGTGATTTGTTGGTTTATTACTGGATTTTGTTTAATTTTGTTTGGATTTTACTTTGATTTTTCTCATATCTAATTGTGGGATAAGAGATGCATTCTCTTCTCGCCTTTCTATAACTTCCTCTTAAGATATTTTTAATGTTTCTTTATATGGGTAGCCCTGACCCATGTTAACCCATATGGGTTAGCCTCACCTATTTGTAAAACGGGCTATAATGGGTTTAAATGGGTATTGAAGGGGCCAGATTGTTTTGATCTTATATGGGAATTAGAACGAGCTATGGGGGATAATATATTGTTGGATTCAAGGTTACCCAAGGCCGTAGCTCTACATACTTGGGATTATTTTAAGGCTAACAGAGAATTTAAATATATTAATCAATTAGAATTCATAAGGCAAGAAAATAAGTTTGAGACCCAATATATTCTTTCAATAAACATAACTAGATCTGAGTCACACTTGATGACCTTGAATGATAAGAAGCTAATGGAGATGTTTAAGATTAGGAATTACTTACAGCTACTGAACGGATCTTTAAATGTTTGAGATGTTATGAATTGTAGGGGTTCTAGTTAAACTTTGGGTTTGACTTGTCTATGTGCGAGTCTTGGATGCTCTCTTTGGATTAGAACTTGTCTACTTGTGTTAAACTTGAACCCAAGTGACTTTAAATTTATGTTGTATGCATGTGTTGGTAGGCAACTATTTTACTAGAAGATCTATTATTGAATTTGGCAAATGAACATAATTAGTGGTCTTCGGTTTTGGAAAATATTTGACTTAGTGGAGAGTAAATTTACTTCTATAGAATTCTTGACTAGTTTAGGATTGATTATTGTTGATTCAGTAGGGATTGTATAGAACTGATGAATATGTTATATTGTGAAATTGTGGTTGTGTAGGATTGAACATGGAATGGAATTGATGAATCTGTATTGAGAAACTAGTCTATACATGTGATTAATATAATAGGTTGATTGTGATTGTCATCATGCTTATGTCAAACTATAAATTGCTTGATATGGGGCATTGAAGGTATTGCGCCTATGATCACACTCTCGCTTTCATAAGGAGCTCATTGGGTGGCATTTATATGCTTGAGTCATCTAGGTCCTCTGTTTAGGGTTAGGTTAGGTTAGGTTCAATACCATTTTTTGGCATCCCAAATGTTAAGAAAGGGGGAGGTTGTGGTTCAGTTATGAGCTCTAGGTCTTTGGTCTAGTCACATGAGTTTGTTTGTTGCTCTGTTAAGCCCACAATCTCAGTAAAGGACTAAAGAGGAGATTAGTTAATTAATCATGTTCTTATCTGGAAACCATAATGTAGTGACATGATGTTATGCTGCATTGTTGCTACTGCCCTTTTAAGACTATTTGCATTGTTATTTGCCCTTTTACTTTGGAATAGATTGATCATTGATTTACTTTCTTGAGATGGTTTAACCTTTGGCCTTATGGTTAGGGGACTTTACAAGAGTGCGAGATGTATTGATCTTAGTATATTTCTTTATTTATTTATGTAGTATGTTTTGGAATTTTTGAATTAGCTCACTGATTGATAGAGGAGGAGCGGAGCTCTACTTACGGTTTGCTTACAAGCGTGTTAAAGTAGATGAAGACTACAAAGGCCGTGTGATACAACTACTTTGGAAATTGCCTACTGTTTTGCATGATCGAGAATAATACATAAATGTGTGTCTTTGAAGTTTGTAATCCTTTTCTACTATTGATAGGCTTGCGTAAGGGGTTCGTTCCATTCTTATCATATTAAACATGCAAATTTGATTTTGATTGATAACCTATATGTTGGCCTTTTCTATTATAGTAGCCATTCCTACCAGTTAAAATTGTTCAAGCTTGATTAGTATGGTCTTCAAGCTACTTTAGCTAAACAATATGTGAACCTTAAAATTCCTCAACCCTTGATAAATACTTGGAAATCTCAAGGCTATACACACCTCCATGTTGGACACTAGCTACACCACAAACAACATTGCTTTGATAGGAACCTTGTTGACAACTCTTAGCAACGGGAGTATGATTCTCCCTATATCTCCTAAAGTCTTTAAGATTCTTATTAAGAAACAGGTCAATCCTTTAGTAGGATTTTGACTATTGCACTAGCCTATACTCATCTTAAGTGTGATCTTCTTGTTGAGTATTTCACAAAGGAAGCCAAACTAGTCTTTTTGTCCTATACCAATGGTCACTTTATCTGGGATTATACCCTAAAATTGTGTAAATCTAGCTGTGATTGTGAATTTTGGGATGATCTGGACAGTGATAAGGATGATTGGTTCGGTAGATGAAGGTTTTCCAGAAAGACCATGGACCTAAACAAACTTGGAGAAAATGCGCAAGACTTCCAAATCCTCCTACTAAACTTTTTGAACTTCCAAAGGAATTAGTTCATGAAGATCTTCCATAGGAACAGCCTGACCCTATTATTCCAACATTTTCAACCATTAAAAGGCAAGCTTTGCCTTGTATCGTGATGATGATACCTTATAAAGAGGATTTTCCTCCTTTGGAATGCAAATCTGATTAACAAAACAAGGGTGACTAGTAGATCTTTCATTATAGCTACTAAAGTGATGCCATAAGGAGCTCTTAAGCATATCCAGGTCATAGAAAAAGTTCTCAACTAGCAATCTCACAATGCTATCAATCAAAATAAAGTCTTGCATAGAATTGATTTAAAGCTTGACCATTTGTATATAAGGCTTTCCTGACAAGAATAGCAACTAGATGTAGATCTCAGAAGATATATTGACGAGAGATATTTTGGGCTTGATTTTGCAAGAAAAGAGCAAGAACTTTCCAATGTCTAAAGAGAACTATATAGAATAGAAGCTGATATGGTTAAGGACCAATTTTGAACTATTTATGAATCCTATCCTACCTATCTTACAATGATTGCACTAAAATAGTTTCTTTAATACACTTTCACAAATCCTACCTATCCCACAGAAAGTAATTGTGGCATAATCTTTAAGATGTCTTATATTGCTCTTAGACAAGCCAAAAGGAAACTAGTAAAGCTACTGCCATAGTTAGATCAACAATGCATACTAAACCTAAGAATATCAAGCTTCACTATCTGTGAACACTGTATTTTGTCCGGACATTTTTTAAATTGAACAAAAATAAAAAAATTCAACCAAAAAAATATAAAAAAATAAAAATAAAATTTAATCCTTTTTAGGATTATATTTTCAAAATAAAAAAATCTTTAATTAATAGGGTTTAATTTTATTGTAGATATTTTTTTTGTTGGTTAGGATTTTAGTTCTTTTAATTCAAAAGAAAAAAATTATAAAAGTACCAAAACAAATTTAATCCTTTTTAGGATTATATTTTCAAAAAATATTTGTTTAATTGAAAATTAGATTTTTAAGTTCTTTTCTCAAAGCCCAATACTCTCTCTTCTTCTTCTCAACTCGATTCTCTTCCCAATCACGTCGGATCGAAGCTAACAAGAAATACAAGAGAGATATTGCAATGGAACGGTATGAGATTATCAAACATATTGGGTTTGGAAATTTTGATGTTGCCAAGCTGGTCAGAGAGAAATGAATCGGTGAGTTCTTCGCTGGTCATTGAGAGAGGCTCCAAGATTGACGAGCATGTACAAAGGGAGATCACAAACCATAAATCCTTGAAACATCCTAATGTCATTCGATTTAAGGAGGTTTTGCTGACTCCAACTCATTTAGCCATAGTCATGGAATATGCTGCCGGGGAAGAACTTTTTGAAAGAATATGTAATGCAGGAAGATTCAGTGAGGACAAGGCAAGATACTTCTTTCAACAATTGATCTCTGGCGTCAGCTATTGCCATTCCATAGAAGTCTGTCACAGAGATCTCAAGCTTGAAAATATTGTTAGATGGAAGCCTAGTACCAAGACTTAAGATATGTGACTTTGGTTACTCAAAGTCTTCTGGTCTGCACTCTCAACCTAAATCTATAGTTGGCGCGCCTGCATATATTGCCCAGAAGTATTTTCAAGAAAGGAATACGATGGAAAGGTTGCGGATGTTTGGTCTTGTGGGGTGACTTTATATGTGATGCTTGTTGGTGCTTATCCTTTTGAAGATCCAGAAGACCCAAGAAACTTTAGAAAAACACTTCAGAGAATCCTTAGCGTCCGCTATTCTATTCCAAATTATGTTTGTCTCCCAAGAATGCAGACCCCTTTTATCTAGAGTATTTGTGGCCAACCCTGAAAAGAAAAGAAGCAAAAACAGAAACATGAAAACAGACAAAGAAAGACGCAGAAAAAAAGGAACTTTTGGCCATGCAGAGCAGCAGACACGAAACACACACACAGCATAAACGCAGCACTTACACAATAAACGAAAACACAGGAGAGAGATCAAATGATTGCGTACGAAGAAGCAAAGAGTAGAACACACACACATGCACTTTCAGCTAGCAGAAGAAAAGAAACAAAACACAGTAGAGCAGAGCGAGAAAGGTGAGGCACGTAAACTCTCCTCACACACAAGCTTTTCCCTATTTCTACTTTAAAAGGGAAGAAGGAATGAAAGAAAAAGGAGGGACGAGAAAACTGAAAGAAAAACAGAGCATGGGGATGAGAGGAAAGCCGAGGAAGGAAAGAGCACAAAAAGAGGCTAGAACAAAAGAGGAACAGAGCAGAAGTTGAGGGAGAGATCTTCGAAAGAAAAAAGAGAGTTGACCGAAAGAAAAGAAGATCAAATTTTTGCTCTTGGCGGTGAGAATAAATGAGAAAGAGACGGAGGCAAAAAATAAAGAAAAATAGACATCATTTAGAATGGACAAGGGGGATTGGAGGGTGAGAGAGAGCATTGAAAACAGGGAAAGAGAAACAATAAAAAGAGAGAGGACTAAGAGAAAAACAAAAGAGACTGAGAAAAAAAGAGAGAACTGAACGCATGGCAGAAGAGACTGAGAGACGGAGTTTTTCTGAGAAAAAAAAAGAGAACTGAGAGGGAGAAGAGATCGAGAGACGAAGTTTTACTGAGAAAAGAAAGAGAAATTAAGGAGAGAGAGCTAGCTCCAAGAGGTGAAAAAACCAGTTGGGTCATGCATGAGTACCACATTCACTCTAAATCCAACAAGCAAGACGAATGGGTAGTTTGCCAAGTGTTCAAGAAGAGTAGGAGTGTGGTAGAGAAGTACCATTCGAACTATGCAAGTGGACTGAATCCTTATAGCTTGGACATAGTTGGCCATAGCGGTCTAAATATTAATACGTCACCGCAATAAACATGATGATGCAGCTGGGACATCCAGCAAGGCATTTCCTCTACGGAAGGAATAACAATTACATGATGAATTCTGTGCCAAGCAATCCTACCTTGAACTTATCCATGCAATCTCACTTCACCTATCCTGTGATTACATCATCAGGAGCTTTCAATATCTCATCATCATTATCAGAACTTCATGCAGTTACAGTACTTCTCTCTCTGCAGGCAATTTAGGAGACTATGGTGTGGATATAATGAGCATCGTCTATCCTCAGACTCATAGTAGTTGTTTGTTAATTATATTATAATGTGAAAATGGGTTTATTTGCATGTATAATAAAATTTGTAAATGTGAAAGCATGTGATAACCCCTATGATAGTGCATTAAAGTTGATTTGACTAAAATTTGGAGTTGAACTCAAAATGATTTTTAAATTATGAACATGTTATTGAAATGAGAAGTATATGATATGTGATGATTTGTGTATTAGGGAGAAATTAGTGATTGTGTAAAGTGGAGATTGTATGTGATGAATTAAAATTATTTATGCTCACATGTGTTAGCCAAGTGATTCGGAAACAATAAGTTTGATATTGTGAATCATGAGTATATGAGAATTGTGTGTTAGCTTGGGATATTGCATGATCATTTGGTAGGAGTTCCCCTAGAGCGAGGAGTAGATAATATTCATATGGTACTTGGCTGCCTTCCGATGCACAAAGGCTAAACCTTGTCCTTCTGTTTGTTGAGAGACTATTCCATTGTTTGGTAAGGAACTAAAACCTAGCTATTTTCATTTGTTTGTTGAGAAGATCAGTTTAGGGTATACAACACCTCATAGATTTGAGAGTGGGGGAAGTCATGGCTCGAGAGTGAATGCTGTGATTTTTGGTCGAGTCATACCTCGCAATTAATGAGCTTAGATAGTCCAGTCACATGGATGGAACTTCGATTGATATTGAAGCCTATAGTTTTAGTCAAAGGAAATAAGGAGAAATTGATTATGCATGTGCTTATCCAATATATCACATGGTTGTTAAGTTTGTGGCAAATCATGATAGTGAATGTGCTATTGCTATACGATTGTTTGTGTTGTGGCAATAGGCATCGAGTTGTAGATTGGATCATTGTCATATGATAGTGAGCCTTAAGGCAACTTAGTTGTTTGAAATGCTAAATTTGAGAATAAGTTTAATTGTGAAAATACAACTTGTGTTAGTTTAACTATAATATGATTTTGAATGTTCAACTTCTTATAGTGTGTTCAATTCAATTGATATACAACTGCGTAGGGTAGGCGTACTTTGGTTATTGAATGGTTAGACTCATCCCTCTCTTTTAATATTTTATAGGCTTTAGCTCTGATGGTAAGAGGAAAAGAACTTTAGAGACTTAGGAATCTGGGATTCCTATTGTAGAGCCTCTTGCTTAGATTTATTTTGTACAATAGACAATATATTGTCAATTAGGATATATTTTGTTTACACCTGCACTATATTGTTGTGAATGAATTTGAGATGTATTTTAGGTCTTGGAATGTTGTATGTAAGATATTAAAGTATTGATAGGGTCATAACATTAGTGTAATTATAGGGATGTTGATTTGATCATAACTATAAATGTTGATTGAAAAATCCAATGCTAAAACCTTCCCTTGATGTTTTGATGTTATAGGGGTTGATAAATGAAAATTTGGAATGGATAGATTTATATGTGTGGTGTGTTGTTGTTGTACAGATAGTCTTAAGTCATTTGAGTGTATTTTGAGTGTTGTGAATTTCTTGTGACATGCATGTATGGGGGCTTTGGACACCTTTGAATTACAAAAAGTGTGAAAAGTAGGCTTTGGACGCTTTTGAATTACAAAAAGTGTGAAAAGTTATTAAAATGTGTTTGGTTGTCTAACTTTTTTGTGTGACTTAATTTGAAAGTAAAACCTGTGCCATTAACTAGTTTATAAAAGGAGTTTTTCATAAACATCAAAATCACCTCATTCAAACATCGAATAGAGAAATATAGTACGTTGAAAGTTGTCCAAGGTTACTGTATAATGATAGTAGAATTGCACAGAGAGGAACAGCTATGGCGCATCCCTTGTTTTTCATATCTTGAAGTTTTTCAACTGTTTTTAAGCCTTTTCACTTTTATAAGATATCTCATGCTGTCGAAACGTTATTTTACTCTGATTTGAGATTTATTAAGTGATGTTTTAGTAAAATTAATTTATGAAAATTTGGGATTCTATTTTTACAAAATTTAAACTTTATAATCTAAGAGAGAGCTTCACTTATGATTACTTTAGTTTCTCTAATTAATTGTGTTTAGGGAGGGAGATATTATAACTTAGATTTAGTGTGTCCCATATGTTGGCTTTCGCTCCTTCACACTATTCTTCCCATCCCTTGCTTTCTTCCCAGTGTTCTCAGCTTTCCTTTGCTATAGGTATGTATGTATTATTATTTATATATATAAGTTGCTAGGTATAAATCTCTCACTATTTCTCTCATTATTCATTCTTGACAATACATATATACAATTTCCTTATTAGACATGTGCTACAATTTGAGTGGGCACAAAAAAATTGTCGTCCGGAAGGTAATGATGTCGTTTGAAGGCAGGGGTGACCATGGAGTTGGAGGCAAACGGGGTTTTGTATGCAGTGAGTGAAACGCAGGTGTGTTTGGCATTTGCTGCTGATCAACATGTGACTGACATGGCTATTATTGGAAATGTGCAACAGGGAACATTGGATTTAGACCCGCTGGTTGTAACGAAAGCGCCTTCTCTTTTGGTAATGATGGTTGGCGAGTTCAAATTTATTATATATATGTATCTTATTTATATTTCACTTTTTTAAAATTTTGAAAGATGATAAGCCATGCCCATGAAGTAATGTTAATTGGTAAAAAAAAAAAATTGATATATCAACATTTGAGGATATCTTGTCAATATTTGAATGCAAATTTTTTATTAATGAAATTAATGATTTTAGTTAAAGAATTAAAAATATTTTATGAAATTAAATGACCAAAATTATTGAAATCTTGTATAAAGAAAATATTTAGCAGCAGAGCATTATGTGTTTGCAATTGTAACTAATTAATAATTGCTTTGCTAAAAGCAGAAGTTTTACATGATTAATTCTTTATTACTTTCTTATATGACCACGTATTTATTTATATTCCATTTGATGTATTGGTTTTTCCCTCAAGTCTTTCTCAAAATTAAACATGGATGGGTTAATTGTGATTGATTTTTTCCCGGTTGCTTTCCTCCATATGGGCAGGTGCGCTTGAAAAAAACAAAAAATTTGTTGATATCAGCGCAAAGGGAAAATCATGAGGAAGACACGCTGAGATAAACAAGGTGTTTCATTAAAGGATGAAAATTGCAGGGATCTTGATTCGAAATTATTAAAAATTAAAAAAAAATTATAAGGATTTGTAAATAATTTTTCCATAATATTATTAAAAAAGTTCGGAACCTGGGGGGGTTCAGAGGGTTAAAGATCAATTTACTAATTCACATTCGTTTGATTCATTTGCTGGATTTCTTATGTGGACATCTATAAAATCATGTTTTATTTCACTAAAACTATATTTAACGTTGATTAATCATGGGTTTATAAGCCTGTAAAGGTGATGCATGTCATGGGATTGCGTTAATTAATATCAGTGGATGTTATGGTTTTACTGGTCCTTTTGCATGTGTGAGCTAGCTACTGGTTTAAGTTTGTCCATTGCCATGGGAGTTACACCATAGAGGTTCTATAATCTCTACTTTTTTTTATAATGCAAATTCACATAAAATGC
>NW_026555645.1:0-55337 GCF_029017545.1 Prosopis cineraria | reverse complement strand
TGTTTAAACTCTAGGGATTGCCAACACTGCAAAAAGGGAGAAGAACAGGGGTGCAAAGCAACTTGATGCATTGATGAAAGTATGTCCTTAACTTCTAAATATTTCATGTTATTCTATGTCTCGTTTCAACATATATATTCTATTATAGAAAAAGTTGGTGAAATTTGACATGGTAGATCTTTTCAGGAACTGGCTGTTCCTTTGAGAACGTTAGTGGAGAATTTTCCAAGAAAACATATTTCATCCCTATGAAAGGTCTCTTGTTGAATTGACTCTTGGAGATGGATATTATGAAATGGTATATAAGGAAAATTGCTTTGCAGCAATTAGAACATTTGTTGTTGGACTTCCATTGCCATTGTAAATGCTCTAAGTACAAATTTGATGACCATGGATTTTTAATTTTGTTCTTTTAGACATTTATCACATTGTACAATATCATGCTTCTGTTGACTGTGGATATACTATTTAGTAGGTCTTGGGAAAGGTAGATGCTTTAAGAAAGAAGGTAGTATCTGTTGGCAAGGAACATGCTTCACTTTGCGCTAAGGTTTGTCTAGTAACTCACGTATTGCTGATGATGAAATTTAAGTTTATTTGGTTTTGTATGCATAGGATCAATTTTTTAACTATATGGATATCAAGTAACTTTAAAGTTCTACAGGATTAGACTCTAGATGTTGATTTTAAGTTCAACATACGTCTGGAATTTTTCTTTTTTATATATGATTGATCTAAAGTTTTTAAGCGTTATTTATATCTTCATGGCCTTGTTTCATTAAAAAGCAGCAATGATGGCTAATATGTGTTTTAGTTTTTGTTTGAGCATGTTGCTTTCTTTCAGAAAATTAATGTTTTGTAGGTTGGTCAAAAGTCAGCTTTATCATTTATTACATTTGATGGATCCAGTTCCAGAAATTATATTATTTACGTGTAAAAATCCTGGAAGAATGTGAGTCTCACTGGGTTAGCTACAGTATGCTTACCTTGTCCAGACTCCACCATGAAAATACATGCACAAGGCCTTACTCCCCACCTCCCTCTCTCTCCCGGGACTCATTATTGAATTCCTTAAGATGGAAGAGTCTGATATCTCTCTTATACAGACATCTTGTTACTTTGGTCCTTTCTCTTGCTGTCCTTTTCTTAACATTTTGATATCATTATTTCATGTAACAGTCCTCGTCAAAGAGAGAAGCGGAGGAAAGACTGAATGAGGTGTCCTTTCTATCTTATTGGAACATCTTGTCCTAATTTTTTTATGATGATTCTTATGTATTACAGTTATTGCAGGGCATTCAAAAAGTTGAACATATTTTTTATCGAGAAGGGAAAATTGTTGACGATTTGTTGGGCATTGCCAAGGTTGGGAGAACCATTGGATTGAGAATATTTCTTTTAAACAATTGTTTCCTCTGCTACATTGCATATTTACTTTTAAACTTTACAGACTTTAAGAGCAATGCCTGTAATTAGCTTGGAAACACCTACACTCTGCCTTGTTGGAGCTCCTAATGTAGGAAAATCTTCCTTGGTCCGTGTACTCTCTACTGGAAGCCTGAGGTGTACAACAGAATCCTTGACTCTCTTTTGTCATAATTCATGCTATGTTATGATTCTGATTTTTTTTTTTGGCCAAAAATGTCCTGATTTTGCTGGACTACCACTCTTCTTTTGTGTTTATGTGACTGATGGCTGCACACATTTTATTTTATTTATTCCTCTAGTTTTAGCTGTAATTTAGTCGTTGTATATTTTTTTCTTCTCATCTCCATTTATTTAATTGATATTATCTTGTATTCAAATCAATTTGATTAGCTGATGCTGATCTATGGATTCTCATGTATGACTCTCAACCTGAATGTATGTATGTTTCAACTCTTATAGAGTGTAAGCTGAATCAGAGAGTCATTCCACTCTGATTTTTCACTTCAGAGCAACAATATGCCTGATCATCCCTCTGTTATATTTGGTCACTTTTGCTCCAAGGAGCGCGCAGGGCCTCTCCTGCTCTCATCACTGGGCATAGGCTCTTTAGAAGTAATTGCCTCGGTGGTCATCCAGAGTTCTGATGTAAAGGGAAAAGGCTAGGTTGGTTACTTGATGGGTACTTCTCTCAGTGTTAATGACCCAAAAACTAAGATTTGATATTCTGAAAACAACAAATAATTTCCTGATTAATCAATTCCATAACAAATGATATTGGAAAAATTTCCTTCTATTGTTAGAAGAGTACGATAAATGCAGGAAGCAGTGAGGGAGAAGTTCTCTTCAATGGAAAATACCACCTTGCTACTTGAGATTGAAGGGCTTATCCATGATTTGAGACAATGAAAGATGGGGATCATTCAATGCCACAACACACTTATGGAGTTCTAGCAATAAATTAATCTCTGTTAGATTCACAAATATTCTTGTGTAGTTGATGCTACCTACTTCAAGAAAGGTAGGAAAAAGATTTTATTAACAACTCCTCGGGCTGAAATATTTTATTGCCTCCTAATTGGCTTGTAATGTACCATCAAGTAATAGTAGCAGAGATCTTTGCAGTGTGTTCTGGTATCCCGGCATAGGTATTAGCGCTAGTGAGGATGCAATAGTCCTTGGACTGCTTGATTTTCTCGTTCCAGTGACATTGCTAATTCAGAGTATGAAAGACTCAAGTTCTGTCGGTTCAATCATGAAAACTAGGGTACACATAGGGGGAAGATAGCAGCGAATGACCTGCCACTCCACCCATGAAATGAGGGCATTCAAAAATTAAAGAACAGTAGATATGATGGTACAAGGGAAGAGCAAATAGGAGGCATTGTTAGACTAAAAAGGAAATAAAATCTGTTATTCAAACATGATTTTCTAGCACTAGAATATCTCTTGATCTCTAACACCATGAAAAATGAAAGCAAACGGAACAATAAGGAGATGTAGAAACAGATGGGAACAAGAAGCAGAGGAGATACAAGGCTTTTCTTAATGTTTGATGTATCGTCCATGGCATTTATATGCAAAAGAATGAAAAAATTATGGCAGAGACAAATACACAGAATCAAGAAAAATTAGTAGACAGTAGTTATGCTGGGTAAATGTCTCAATTCCATCAATCCCCTGGCTATTTGCTACCTTGTTCACATGTGCTTCGTTTGGCATATCTGATATGGTTCGTGAACTTAAGCCAAAAAAGTCATTTGCACAATTTTGTTGTACTTAAGTGAAAGTATGCTATTCTTAATTACAGGTGTTGATTAGCTCTATTCTTATCTTTCACAATATACTTCAGCTAAAGCTGCAAAACCACATTTGCACTTAAGATTCCACAGGCCATATAATGTTAACATTTATCCTTTGATTTCTCTCTGGCGTTTCAGGTTTGCAACTATCCCTTCACAACAAGAGGGATTCTTATTGGTCATATTGTTTTGAACTATCACAAGTTTCAGGTTCAAATTGTCTCTAGCCTGTTTTTTCTTTCTTTTTTTTTTTCAATGGTTTTTCTTTCACTACCCATCTAATTATATACCTGATTCAACTGTAGGTTACAGATACACCAGGCCTACTGAAGAGACAATATGGTAATGAAACTTCCATTTGTTTTTCTTAAACTATATTACTGTGATGAATTTTTAGTTTCATAGTCGCTTATTGTTATGTATCTATGAGATTTTCTGTTTTTTTAATTACAGGTCCTTTATATATTGGTTGGTTTGAGGATTAATTTGGCTTAGAGTAGCGGCTGTGATCAATTTTTAGGTCGTCAATTTCTTGCCTTTTTTAACTTATATTTGTTATCTATATCTGAGTTTTTGCGATAGTCTTTGAATGGATTCCCTCTGGTAAGCTGATAGCTCATTTGATTTCCATGTGGATGGATGGTTGGAACTTGGAATTGTCTTTCCTTCGGTTGGTGAAATCTATTGCAACTCTTCAGGCATCTAGGATGCCTCTTGTTACTATTTAATCTTGCTTTAGGATCCCAGTTGCAGTAGCAGATGGAATGAATGCAAATGATTAGGGGATACATTTTGTGACTCAGGGCAATAGGAAGAAGAGTCGCTGAGTTGGGAGATCTGCCGTAGGACTGAGTATAGATTTAAAAAAAAAATAAAAAAAATAAATTCAGGGGGGAGGTTTACTTTCTTTAATCTGGTGTCTAAAATGGAGGGAGTAGGATGTTATAGCTACAGCTAATGCTCCTTGATTCCTTGAAAGCCCACAAGCAACTTCCATGTTCTTGGGGTGAATTGTCAAGTCTCAGTTATCCACTCAATCAGTTATATTGAATTTAGTACCGTTGATATGTTCTCTCTTTTGACATGATTTTTGTGTGTCTTCCTGGTTTGTATATTCAGAAGACAGGAACAATTTAGAAAAGTTGACACTTGCTGCCCTTTCACATTTGCCAACTGCAATTTTGTATGTCCATGACCTTTCTGGGGAGTGTGGCACTTCACCTGCTGATCAGGTATTATTGGTTCCGTCTTCTGCAACATCTTGATTATTAGAATAATTGCAATGTGTCGTGAAACTTATTTCATGCCAGTGGCAATGTGGAGGGTTCCAAGTAATAATGCAAGAGTTGGAAATTCATTTCGCACATCTTGGAAATTCATGGACTAAGATGTTTTAGATTAAGAGTTAAAAGTTTGTAGGCACCCTCACATTCTATCCATGTTCACATCAAACTTTTTAAAATAAAATGCTTATGATGATGATGATGGAGGATCCAAAAGTACTCAGAGTGACATGATTAGGTACGGCTTGAATTTCAAGCACCCAAAATGTCATGGTGATACACTGAAATTGAGAGAATTTGAGACCAAAACTTATAAGATCTTTATGAAGAGAATGTGATTGACAACGAGATATTCTTAAAAAAGGTATCCCTCTACTCATTTGTTAAGGAGGTTGTTAACTAAAATGATGATACCCACTTGAGAATAAACAGTGTCCAAGTAAAACTGAAGGGAGCTAAGCTTATGCCACTAAGATCTGCAAATTTTGTGTTTGTCCTTGCTCTCTATGTATTATATAGTTAGGTCGCTGAAGCTTACTGTTCTTTTGGATAGACTGGTGACTATTGCCTGTACATCTATTTCATATGCGACATAGAGGAAAAAAAAAAAAAGAAAGGAAGAAACGAACGAACGAACGAAAAAGAATCCATTCAATTTGCACGTTTGGGTCTAGTCTTGTGTCTTTTTTCTTTTTGCCTTACGTCACTCTCTCTCACCCCACCAACAAGCATGCACGGACACTCACTTTTCATTTTAAGAGAGTTTGGAGTGTATAAATGATAAGAAATGATCAGTTTTTTGATTATTTTTCTTTTGTAAAAGATAATGCTGAGTTTATGATGTTTGCTTATGCAGTTCAGCATATACAAAGAAATAAGGGAAAATTTTACTGAGCACTTGTGGCTTGATGTTGTTTCCAAATCTGATCTGTTGGAAAAGGCTCCAGTAATCTATGCCACAGAATATGCAGATCCTGAACAGCTTGAGCTGTTGAAGTACCGGATTTCAGGACCTGATGGAGCTATTCATGTCTCTGTAAAAACAGAACAAGGACTTCATGAGGTGAGATTCTCTTATTAATTATTCAGTTTTCACTTTTCACTACTCCTTTACTTGTAATTCCCCTTATTGAAATATGCTTCCCTACTGATGGAAAATTAGGAAAACTAGGAAAGGTTTATTGGATGCTTTAGTAATTTATTTTTATTTTGCTTTCTGAGGTTGTTTTCCATTCTATGCTTTCTTTTACTTGATGTTTAAGTCAGTTTTTCTTTTACTTTTTATTACAAGCCGCAGTTTATTTTATTTTAGGTTAAGTTATTATTATGCTATTTCAGTCTCTATAAATAGTCTTTACGATTAACTGCATTGTAGACCTTTTGAAAAGTTATTACTGGGATTATTTACCCTCAATTCTCTATCCCTCCTCTCTGTTTCTCCCTATAATTCTTTACTTCTCCGTCCTTCTTCTACCTCTCATTCTCCTTTTAAGTCCCTTGTTCTTCCTCTTTCTTCTTCCTTCTTTTCCCCCTTTGTTCTACATCAGTGGCCATGAAAGATGTGCGGAAGCTATCAAACGGGGATTTCTACTTTTAACAAATTGTACGGTAATGCTTTGTAAGATATAAAATATGAATAACCTTTGATGGTCAATATTGGGCATCCTCATTTTTCTTCATTATTTGAACTTTTACCTTGGATAAAGTCACTTCTTGAAATAATGTCAGTTTTCTACCCACTATATCAGCATGATCAAGGATCCTCACTCTACTTCGTAGCAAATTTTGAATCATAGGCATTAAATTTGAATCATCTAGATTTTTAATTTTATTTTTCTTTGATTCTTTTTTTGTTATACGAGAAGCAAAATGTAAAATATTGTGAATAAAAAAGAAATAGCATAATGAATAAAAAAAAAATTAAAACATAAAATGATCCAAATGAAACGTGAACAATTTAGAAGTGGAAATTAAAGTAAAGATCCCCTCAATTGCTTGAATTGGGGGCATCCAAACTCATGCATTGGTCATATATATTGTAAAGTTTCTGATATCATCTAACAAAATTCCTTAACACAAGTCTGCTTTTCTTGTGCAGCTGAAATGCAGAGTGCGTGAGCTGCTTAATTTGCAGATGGCTAAGATAAATGATATGAGCAAGAACCAACAAAAGTGATAAGTTTTGTTCTTAGAGGACACCAGATCTGTGAAGCAACATCACAGCTGAAAAAAGGGAAGCTTTACTCGTCGTACAACCCTTGGCACCATGGCAATTAAGGGGGGCTTGCTTTCTGGTTACAATTAAGCATGGAATGGTAAGTCATGAGATACTTCTGTGGCATGTTTGACACTGGTGAGTTTTGAAGAAATGAAGCCCTTGAAGAAACTAGATCTTTGGTGTTGGAAATTGTTGGGGCTAGATAGAACCGTGATGTAATTAAATTCTTTGTTAGAAATAATTAAACTTTTCTTGCATGTTTTCTTGTTTTTGGCATTGTTACTCTTCCTCTATCAGTCTCTTATCTTTCGCAAGAATTTTTTATGCCATGCTCTATGTAATTATTTGGGGATTTAAGCCCCCACAAGTTACAGGATGACTCGTTTCAAAAGAAAAACCTTAATTTGGATTTTGGTGTCTGAAAATTATACATGGGTTAAAATATAAATTTGCCTTCGAAGTTTTTTTTGGAGGCACGTTTGGTGTTTTAAAGTATTTAAAGATACAATTTTATCTTAATATTTTTCAAGACGGTGCAAATTTGCTCTGCATTAACAGATCCTAATGATTGACTATTAGTTGACCAATTTTGCTTACATGGCATGCTCACGTGGCTTCCACGACCTCTTTCATCTTCTTTTTCATGTTTCTGTTGCCCTCCCTCTCTCTCTCTCTCCCCCCTCCCCTCTCTCTCTCTCAATTCTTCTTCCAACTCTACCTATCGCTTCCTTCACTCTCCTAATTCATCTTCTACCTAACAACCATACAAACCCAATAATTAGGAATGGATCAAAGGTCTGCGAGAATGAGTTAGGGGAACTACAAGGATGAAGACAGAGATGGGGTTACTGGTTAGGATACCAAGCTCAGATCTCATCATCGTCTGAGCCAACATTGATAGGAGGCTATAAAACCTAAATCAAACCACAGAGTGCTGACGGAAGGCTAAAAAACTTGGGTTGAAGATCGTGGTCGCCAGATGCCTTTCGCGATGACGCTTGGCTTTGACGAAAAGGGAACTAGAAGAATCGACGCATCAAGAGTGCGGATGAGGACGTGGATGAGAACCATAAGCCAACCCTCGCTACGCCGTCATCCAATTCTGATAATCCCTCTCCTCTTGACAATCCCCACACCTCCGTTTTTGATCTAGGTACACAACCCACATATCTTTCTTATTTATCGTTTTTGAATTTGACTATAGATTAATCTGACAGCAATGGATGAATCTGATTTTGTGTTTTGGGGTGTGATTGTAATGATGAAGGGGACAATCCACAGATGGTGTAGCGAAGGCTGAGGTAGTGGGCTCAAGTGGTTGCTGTGCTCAGAGTTAAGGTTTAATTGTCAACGGCACTGAGCAAAAACTTTCGTCTTCCTCCTCATCGTCGTTCCCTTGGGAAAAGAATGGCAAGCTTGTGGCGATTTGATTTTTACTCTGCTTTGATTTTGATTTTCACAATTTGTTTCTTTCATATCAAATCGCTTTTGTTTTCAAATCAACAAATTGTTTATTGGATTTTTTTTTTATTGTAATGATTTGTTTGTTCCATATCAATTTTGATTTTAAATTGACGAATTGTTTGTTGAGTTATGATTTTGATATCAATTTCCCCATAAGTAGCCCTATGTTTGCTCTAAATTTTTTTACTGCTCTGCAACCTTTTCAGTTGTTCTGATTTGTATGGATGCCTGTATACTCACGTGTTTTGTTGTTTGTATTATTGGCTGGATATTATTAAATATTTAACGTGTTTTGTTATTTGTATTCTTGGCTGGATATTATTAAATATTTAATGGTGGATGCTTTGTTTTAGGGAAGATGAGTGAAGAAGAAGAGAGAGATGAAGTGTGCAAAGCTAGGTAAGTGAAGAAAGAGGAAAGAGAGGAGAGTAAATGTAACATGGATGTCACATCAACACTAACGGTCAACATAATCAAATTGTTAGATAAGGCAAAATTGTACCATTTTTAAAATATTAGGGGTAAAATTGTGCTTTTAAATATTTTAAGATACTAATTGCACCTAAAAAAAACTTCAAAAGTAGATTTATACTTTAATCCATGTTTTATATGTGCTTGATATTCAATGTAACTTGTTGTCAGTCAAATGTATGACCTCTCACCTAAATTGCCTTGCCATCTTTGATAAATTTCACTATTGGGAAAGATGATTGACAATATTAAGAAATACAATGGGCTCTATTACCTTAAAGGGAACCTCACCAACAAAAGTTGTTTGGCTGATTTTACTTACAATTTTGTTTCCAGTTTTTCTATTATGTCTCAAGATGACATTATGCTATGGCATTTTAAACTAGGTCATTCAAGTTTTGATTATATGAAAATCTTGTTTCCCGATTCCATGAATAAAAGTAGATTTTATTGTGACACTTGTCAATTTGCTAAGCAAGCTCGTACTTTTTTCCCTTCGACTTCTTTTACTCACACCAAACTTTTTGCTTTAATCCATAGTAATGTTTGGGGTTCTTCTAGGATTGAAACTAATTCTGAGGCCAAGTAGTTTGTCACTTTTATTGATGATCATACTCATCTAATATGGCTATTTTTAATGAAAGATAAATATGAAGTTTGTGCTATGTTTAAGAACTTCTATATCTTTCTGCTATGTTTAAGAACTTCTATATCTTTGTTCACAACCAATTTCAAACTTCTATAAAAGTCCTTTATAGTGACAATAGAACTGAATATATCAATTTAAATTTCTAAAACTTTGTTGTTGAAAATGGAATCCACTTCCAGACATCTTGTGTTCATTCTCCTCAATAGAATGGGGTGGCCAAGAGAAAAAAATAGACCTTATAGAAGTTGCTAGGCCACTCTTGCTAGGGAATAATGTGCCACAGATTTTAAGGAGATGTAATCCTTACAGCTGCATATCTCATCAACCGCATGCCATCCAAGGTTTCAAATTTTCAAACTCCCATTAATATGTTTTTGATATCTTTCCTAACTCTCATTTGGTTAACTCCCTTCCTATAAAAGTTTTTGGGCGTACTATCTTTGTGTACTATCTTTGTGTTTAATGATGAAGGTGGTAAGTTTCAATCTCGATCCCTCAAGTGCATTTTCTTGAGATGTTCCTCTACAAAACAGGGATATAAGTGTTATTCTCTTGAAACTCATAAGTTCTATGTCACTATGAATGTTAAGTTTGTTGAATCATTACCATTTTATCCCAAATTACCCATTCACGGGGAGAGTGATAGTGAATGGTCAATTTGTGCCATAGATAATGGTAATGGTCATTTCAATAACAACCCACAAACTAGCAGCTCTAGTATTAGTCCTCATATTAGTCCTTAAATATCACTAGACCCGTTCTCTATTGATTCTTGTCAACTTTCTAACAATACAAATTATGTCCCCATTGTTTTAGAACTTGAAACAGCTTTACCCGACCCTGATTCACCTATGATTGGATCTGAAACATAGCCTATCCAATCTAAACCTATGTATAATCATCCTCCTAGTCCAGAACAGCTACCTACCACCTCTCAAGAACCTAATCTTGAACCACACTTGGATGCAACAAGGACGAATCAAGCTGAATAGCACACAAATAGTAAAGATCCCATTGTTATTCCATAGCAAAGTCATGATTCTCAACCTGAGGTTAATCCTAAAGATCTCCAGTGGCCTGTTGCTCTTAGAAAAGGTAAAAGAAGTTGTACTCAACATCTCATTGGCAGCTATGTTTGTTATGACAAGCTTAATTCTCAATTTAAGAACTTTGTTGTTACTGTTGATAGTGAGAATATACCCAAGACCTTTAAGGAAACCATATCTAATCTTAAGTGGAAATTAGCCATTGATGAAGAGTTGAGAGCTTTAGATAAAAATCAAACTTGAGAGATTGTGGATTTACCTTATGAGAAGTCAGTTGTAAGAAGTAAATGGGTTCTTATTAAGAAATATAATCCTAATGGCAGCCTTAATAAATATAAAGCTTGATTGGTTGCCAAAGGTTTTACTTAAACCTACAGCATTGATTATCAAGAGATATTTGCACTAGTGGCTAAATTCAAATACTATAAATGTATTACTTTCTCTTATTGCTAACTTGGATTGGCCATTACATCAGCTGAATGTTAAGAACGCCTTCTTGAATGGGGACTTGGAGGAGGAAATATACATGGAGATTCCCTTGGGATTATGTGGTCTAGAAAACAAAAATAAATTATGTAAACTCAATGTCAGACTAATCATACATTTTTTGTAAGACAATTTGGTCAAAAAATAACTATGTTAATTGTGTATGTAGATGATATAGTGCTAATAGGAAACAATGATGAAGAGATTATGAAGTTGAAAGAAAGACTAGCTAAAGAATTTGAAGTTAAAGACCTTAAAAATTTGAGGTATTTTTTGGGCTTGGAGGCAGCTCACTCATCAAAAGGCATTAATGTATCTCAAAGAAAATATAATCTAGATTTACTAGAGATTGAAATGTTAGGAGTTAGAGCTACAGAAACCCCAATGGAACTCAATTGTAACTTGGAAGTGAAACTTGATGGGAAAGCTGTGAATAAAGAAAGTTACCAAAAATAATGGGAAAACTTATTTATTTATCCTACACTACACCATATATATCTTTTGCATTAGGAGTTGTGAGCCAGTTTGCAAGTAATCCTCAAAAAGAACATATGGAAGCTGTATATAGGATTCTTAGATATTTAAAAACTACTCCAGACAAAGGATTATTTTTTCTCAAAAGGGGATAAGAAGGATGTGGAGATTTGTATAAATGGAAATAAGAGGACTCTGGGTTCAAAAAATGTAACGGATGAAGAGATTTTCACTTATACAGATTGGAAAGTTCTATTCATGATAGGCGCTTTACAACAGGCTATTGCATCTTCGTGTGGGGTAATCTGGTCACTTGGAGAAGCAAAAAAACAACCAATAGTTTCAAGAAGCTTAGTAGAATTTGAATATAGAGCATTAGCTCTTGGGATTTGTGAAGGTATATGGGTTGTACAACTACTTAAGGAACATAGGATGGAAATGAAAGTCCCTATCAAAATTTGGTGTGACAGCATGACTGCCCTCAAAATTGCAAACAATCCTACTCAACATGATTGCACGAAGCATGTTGAGATTGATAGGAACTTTATTAAAGAAAATATTGAAGCACAAGTCATAGGTCTGGCTTATATTCCTTCAAGAAAATAAGTTGCAAATATGATGACCAAGCCTCTAGCTAAAATCAAGTTTGATGAAATGATTAGCAAGCTAGGAATGATCAACATCTATTCGCTAGCTTGAGGGAGAGTGTTGAAAGTAGGCTAATTGGGCTAAGGGCTTTAGGCCCATTAGTCTACTAAACCTAACCCTAGATTTAATTTCTAATAGTTAGCAGATTATTATTATTAGAATAAATTAGTTTATTATATTTTATTCTATTAGATTTTATTCCTTTTTTTCCTTATATCTTGAGGAGATTTGATTTGAGCATATCATATCTCCTCTCTCCTATATGTATCGCTACTTATTTTGAGAAATACACAAAATTGCAGTCACAAATTCATATTAACATTTTGGAATCCTCAACCTATCTCTTCTTCCTATGAATCTCTCCCATTTCCCATGAAACCACTCTCATTGCTCTCAAAAATTGATTTCCGACCAAGCCCAAACTTCCACTGCCATTAAAGAGCCTTCCTTTGTTGTCATTGTTCTCCGTCATGGGTTTAAGTCCATTTTTTGGGTTTTCATTGCCTTTCTCCACTGTCATTCATCCTCCATCGTCTTCTCTTCTTCAATCTTTGAGACTAATGTTAATAAAAATTTAATTTTATTTCTATTTTCCTTAGAAAGTTATCTTCTCATCTTAATACTCTAAATGGTAGTAAAAAATCACATCGACATTTCAAAGAGTTAGATATCCATGTTTAAAAATATCAATATATTCTATATTTCTATTTTTATACTCAATTGAAGTAAAATTATATATATATATATATATATATAAAATAACAAAATAAAATTAATAAAATTAAAATTGATACATTTTCAAAATAACTAAAAATCACATAAATATCTAAAATTAATTATAAATATTTGATTAAATTGGGTGATGATGGAAGACCCATGATGCTTGCGGCAGTTATTGAGACCAAGTCATTATTGAACTTGAATTTTAAATACTGAAACAATTTTTTTGTAAAAATTAATTAGTTATTACCTCTGTTTCATATTATAAGACTTTTTTTTTTGAGAAAATTTAATATTTCAAAATATAAGACACTTTAATAAAAATAAAATTTCATTAATGGTGTTTCTCTAATATTACCCTTATCATATATTCTCTCTCTTTAATATTTTTTAATAAATTGAGTATTAAATAAAAAAATATTTTTAAAAGTTTGTATTTTAAATTTTAAAAAGTAGAGTTGTAAAATAAATTTAATAAACTTTATTAGTATGTGTGATTTTATCTTGAAATGTCTTATAATTTGATATAGAAGGAGTACAATCATGAAAGCGTTATATAGGTTTTTCATTATCAATTATTTTTAAGTAATTATTAAAACTCACAAAACATTTATAATTTCATACACACACTTGAAACTATTTAAAAAACACATCAAGATATATTAAAATTATAAACAAAAAACAATATGCATTAAATAAATGATATTAGTGTTGTTTCCAGCTAAAGAAACATCCATTGTTTACAAAAGAGCAATGAAAGTAAGCACAACTTTTTAAAAAAGTACCAGTATAGATTAATGCTCTAAATAAAGTATATGCATTAAATGGATGAGAGCCGACAGAGAGATTGATTTGAAAAAAAATAAAATATTGCAATTAAAATTGATTAGATTAAATCAACCCCATGAGCTATAAATGATGTCACTGCATAATGTGAGTAATTTATAATCATGATATGGTAAAGTGAATGCACAACAATATACATGTTTGGGATCCTCAAACTCTATATCAACTCTCTTTTATTTGCTACTTTTCATCCTTATCGAACTCCTTAATTTCACCTAAGCCATATATTTTTCTAATGACATCTAAAAACAAAACATTGTGTACTCAAATGCAATACATATAGAAGCTAAGTAATTGAAAACAAAACAGCTAAAAATACAAAAGAGGAGGACCTATCAAGTATTTATCATTGGTCTTACAATCACCCATGTTATTGAATGTAACAAAGTTTAGAGAAATATATAAATAAATGGAATAATTATAATCACAAGCACTAATACTGGTAGAGAAATACTCATTATTGTACCAAAGTTAATGTGAAATTTGAAAATATGTATTTTTCTATGATTTTTATTTAAGATACTTTAAATTAAAAATTCCTTTAATTGATTTGGTAGTTTTTTTAAGAATAAATTTCTGCATTCAAAATATAGTTGATATTAGTATAATAATATTGATTCTTTAATTCAATGTTGATTGATTTAAGTATTGCAAATATTTTTTGTGTATTTTATTTTTTGAATTTATTTTCATTTAATTTAACTGTTGATTTTGTGTTTTTTATAACATAAGTAGTTAATTTGTTTTACATGTTTTTTTTTACATTTTTTTGTATAATATAATTTGTGTTTTGAATAATATAAGTCATTAAAAAGTAAGTATTTTTATATCTTTTCCCCCCAAAGTTATATGCATATTTTGTGTGAATTATTACTCATTTTTTTAAAAGACACCAAATTAATCAATTTGTTTAATGGACAACTTAATACTTGAATAGATATAATTGCATATAGTACAAAATCAATTTTAAATCTAAGTATTTTTGTATATATATTATTTATACTTATTTTGTAAAAAAAATCAGTAATTACATATTTTAAAAACAATGTTTCTCATATATAAAAAACATATAAAAAATACATAACTCTTGCAAAAGAATGCACAAATAAAATACTTATTATTGGAAAATAAGATTTGATGAGGATCAGCATGTGGGTGCCTAAAATTGATATTAATAACATCCCATCATTAACTTTTTTTTAATGCAAGGAGAATCAAATTTGATTTGATGAGGAGAGTTAAGGCAATAGATTACACCACAAAAAAAAAAAACTTAATAAATGGTGCTATAGAGAATAATATCATGAAGAAATAAACTAAAATTGCCAAAATTAAAGATTAATAAGCAAATTATCCACATGTCACAAAGGTAGAAAAACAAGGAATTGCAAGTTTATTTAGTCCTATTCAACCTGATAAATTGACCAACACCAAACTAGGAGATAACATACACCTTGCCTTCTTTCAATTGACATGAAAACTTTTAAAGGACAATTCTCTTCATGACAGTATGAATATGTTCACCCCAACATGGTCCCATGAACATATTAAATAATTCTTAAAATATAATAGAAAACAAACAAAATAACAATAAATACTAGAGAAATAGAAATAAAAAAGAAGTTGCACCAAATAATGCTAACATGAATTCTAATCCTCCAATAGTTTCTAAGTGAGGCCTCAATTTACAATTTCATAATTTTATTTTTTTAAAGTTCAACAAAATGTTAGCAACTATATTGAACATTGTTGCACTCGAAAATGCGACGCAGACGTTTAAAAGTGGATAAAGATGTCAAAGCAAAAATAGAAAATAAGTTTGGGAGTTGATTGAGTGTAAGGAAGGTGTTAGGCACCAAACAACACTCGTTCATAAGAACGGTTACTTGAAGTTTGTTGTGCTAGATTAATATGATTTTAAAGTTATTTGAATTCTCCCTTTCTTATTCATGTATTTGATATAAAAATGATAATAATTAAGTAAAAAATATTTATTTATTTACGAGGGAGGACTTGACCCAAAATCTGACTCTGAGGCCTACGTACCCTGTGATAGGATTAAAGTCCACGTAGTTCGGGATTAAAAGTTTGTTGGTGAAAATATTTTTTTTCAAGAAAAATTAATTAAAAATAATTCACCATTTTGCAAATAAAACAATTTCTAAAATTTTGATATGTGTCTTTTAAATTGTAAAAAGTGATTTAATTTCAATTATTTTCTCAATTTTTGAATTTTTTTGAAATAAAGAAAAGAGTTTTAAAATTATTTTTCATGTTTTATTATTTTCTTAGAAAATTTAACTGCTACACCTGCAGAGCCTTATTAGCTCATACGATAATATAGTTATTCTAAATATCTGTGGAGATTTCAAAATCTCTCACGATGAAAGAGTGAAATAATGTAAATATTTTAAGTACATTTTTAATGTGTAATTATACAATTTACATTTTTAAACATAAAAATCTTAATTACTATACCTGTGAAGTCTTATTGACTTTCAGGGTAAGATGATTATTGTAGAGGTCTATAGATATTTAAAAATCTCATATGATCAAAAGATTTAATACATTAATTTAATTAATTAATTTTATTAAAAATATTTATAATTTTATTTACAAAATTTATTTATTTATTTATTATATAAATTGTGAATCATGATATCTGCGAGGATTTATTATCCTATACAATAATGTGATTAATTTAAGTCTCTACGAAGATTCTTGAAATCTCTCATGAAACTTAAATATTTTATTAATTATAAAAAGAGAATTAATTTTGATGATGAGTCTTTAGAACCTATATTATTATACAAAATTGATCCTCATATCTGTGAAATCTTATTGATCTTTACGATATAGAATCATTTTAGTTGGACAATGACCCATGAAAACTTGAAATCAAAAAATGTGATTCAAACCCATAATTTTTAACTAATGCTTTAAAACTTGAGAGCATATTAATATATCACCAAACACTTAAATTTGGATAGCTCTCATAATGCAAACAGAAAGATCATGAAATTAGAATTTTGAAGAACTAGATTACTAATCCATCTTTAAGCATTTAAATGAATTTAAGCATGTATTAAAAAAACATTCATTCAATATATGCCCATATTAAACCAAATTTCACCCCACCCTTCTACAACATATATGCACATAAAATTTATCACAACCATAATCACATTAGCAAAGTTTTTTTAAAAATATTTTATCCAAACCTGTGTTAATGTAAGTTTGATGTATTTTTTTAGAGTGAAGTTCTATGAAGCTTTTTTCACTGCTGCATTAACATTCTTTTCCTGATCATAGCCAACAATGAAGGTTACCAAATATTTTGGCTTGAATGTTTAACCTTCCTCAAGTCTTCGATCCTTTTCTTTTCTTTCTCCAGAGCTTCTCGGTCTCTTCTCAAAGATTCGAAGCAAATGTCAAGCCTTCAGCCAGAGACTTCACTGTCTCCTCTCTCGTCCTCCTCTTCTCGATTCTCTCTCTCTCTTGTCCTCTGTTTTTTCAGTTTCTCTTCTCTCTCTCGTTCTCTGTTTTGACGTCCCCTTTTTGCATGGCTGTGTTTCCTCCATCTCTTTCTCGCTTCTGCATCTCTAGCTCTTTCCTTTTAGTTTCTTCTCTGCGTCCCTGGCCATCCATTCTCTCTCAGCTCTTTTTCCTCCCTCCTCGTGCTCTGTTTTCTTCTCGCGTCATCTCCTTCTCATATTTTTTTTCAATTTCGGATCAGTCCCTATATGCTCTGTTTTCTACTCCGTTTTCTCATCCCTATGTCTCCCTCTCGGTCTCTCTCTTCTTTTCGTTCATGGCTCTCTTTTTTTCAGTCTCTCTTTATCTCTATTTCTGCCCTCTTTCTCCTGTTCTTTTCTTGTCTATTTTTGTCTCTTTTCTTCTTCTTGGTTTTTCCTCTCTATGCTCTATTTTTTGCTTCTCATCTATATCTCCCTCGGTCCTCTTTTTTGCTCTATCCTTATGCTCTCCCATCCCCTCATTTTTTGCTGTTTCTCCTGCTCTTTATCACTGAAACTCGGGATTTTCCTCTTGCGTGCACGTTGCTTTCCTTCCTTTCACTTGCATGCACGCAGCATTTTTGCGCTGCTTTTGCTTTTTTTCTGCAACGTGCATCTCTGTCTTTTCTTCAACATGCTGTCTTTTCTGCAGCTTGTGCATGCTCTCCAGTTTTTTTTGCTCGTGTGAATGTGTTTGCTTTACATTCTATTTTCTTTTCTATTTGCTATCTGCTTTTTGCTGTTCTTGCATGTTTTTGTTCTGCTCCCTTTGCTTTTTCTACAACGTGCATGCGTCTTCACTCTCCTCTCTATTTTTTTGTTTTTTTTCACTCGTGGGTCTGAGTTTTCAGCTCTCCTCTGTCCCTTTTCTTTTTTTTTATAGTGACTTTAGCAGTGATGGCGTCAGACGGACAAGCTAGACGTTAACGAGGTTGAGCAGTCTGTGACTTGAAACAAGGAAGAGAAAGCACTCACGAGCTGGATTCCTACAAAGATGAAAAAAGCTCCAGCACTACCCACATCGTTGACAGTAACCAGGATGAATGCCGAAAAAAATGAGGAGAGAGAAGATCGATCTCCTTGACTCTTTGAACATCTGAATTTCAGAAGGAGGAGGAGAAAAGAATGGGGTGCATGCATTTTCTCTGCTAGCCGAAAGCAATCTTAGGCTGAGTGCCCCATTTTTATCTTTTTTATTTTAATGCGCCTTTTTTTTGTCAATCAAATTAAGGGAAAGGAAAAAATCTAATTTTAAAATACATAATTTAAATGAAAATCATTAGATTTAAGGAGAGAAATTTAAAAACATTTAATCCTCAAAAGTTAATTTCCAATATTTTTTTAAGATTTAACCTCTTTTTTTTGTTAAATTATTATTTTTTTGAAAATATAATCCTAAAAAAGGATTAAATTTTATTTTGTATTTTTATATTTTTTTGGTTAGTTTTGAATGGACTAAAAGAAATAAGATCCTAACTAATAAAAGGTTATCTAGGTTAAAACAAAATCAAAATTAATTATTTTTTTGAAAATATAATCCTAAAAAAGATTAAATTTTATTTTTTTATTTTTATATTTTTTGGTTATTTATTATTATTTTTATTAAATTTTAAAAAATACCCGGACAAAATATAGTGTTCACAGTTGCCCCTCTTTACTTGTTTCTTATGTAAGTATATGAAAAAGTGTGTTCTTGAATTCTTTCATAAGTGACAAGTAAAGATAAAACATGTATTTTGGTCAGCCATGAAATACTTATGAAAAGACCTAATTGCCCCTAGCACGATAAGATATGATTAAATGCAAGACTATTAGATCACAAATACAATGACATGATTTTTTTTTGCAGTGTGATAAGGTGATGTGATGCAAATGAAAATGATCAATTGACAAAGATCCAAACACAGTGCAAGACTATTGGATAACAAACACAATAAACTATTTTTTTTGTTTTGGCAATGTGATGCAAATGGAAATGTCCAAATAAAAATATAGAAAGATGTTGCAAACAATTGACAATGATCTAAACAAAATATATGTTGATCAAATGCCCCCTTCATTAGATTTCTAAGTGAGAATTTCATGAGATGATATTCTTCTCTTAGAAATGAATGAAGAAAGAAACATATATTTTGTTAGGAGGGGCAAGACTTTTATGAAAACCTAGGTCCTTTGATTGATGGGCACCTGTCTTTACAAGGCTACAAGCAGATAGGAAGTGCCTACCCATATCAGGCGTTTGGTTAATGCCTGTCTTCACAAGGCTTTATATGGTAAGAAAGTGTCTACCCATGTAGGGCTTTTGGTGAGTGCTTGTCTTTACAGGGCTTTGAATGGTGAGGAAGTACCGAGCCATGTAGGGCTTTTGGTGAGTTCTTGTCTTTACAGGGCTTTGAACGATGAGGAAGTACCGAGCCATGTAGGGCTTTTGGTGAGTTCTTGTCTTTACAGGGCTTTGAACGGTAAGGAAGTGCCTAGTCATGTAAGGCTTTTGGTGAGTGCCTGTCTTTACAGGGCTTTGAACGGTAAGAAAGTGCCTAGCCATGTAGGGCTTTTGGTGAGTGCCTGTCTTTACAAGGCTTTGAACGGTAAAGAAGTACTTAGCCATGTAGGGCTTTTGGTGTGTGCCTGTCTTTACAGGGCTTTAAACGGTAAGGAAGTGCCTAGCCATGTAGGGCTTTTGGTGAGTGCCTGTCTTTACAGGGTTTTGAATGGTAAGGAAGTGCCTAGCCATGTAGGGCTTTTGGTGAGTGCTTGTCTTTACAAGGCTTTGAACGGTAAGAAAGTGTCTAATCATGTAGTGCTTTTGGTGAGTGCCTGTCTTGATAGGGCTTTGAACGGTAAGGAAGTGCCTAACAATGTAGGGCTTTTGGTGCGTGAGAATAGGTTTCATCTCACATGGAAAATATGAGAAACTCACAAGTGAGGCTTGTTATGTCTTCTCTTACTTCCTTGGGTTCTACAAATTTTTGTTTTGCCCCAATCTAAAGGGCGCACTTTTTGTGGCAATGCATGCAATAGGGTAATGTGCAATACGTGATTTTTTTTATTTGCCCTAACATAAATGGAGGCAAATTTTTGTGTTGAGCATGTAATGGATGATAATGCATAATGCATGATTTTTTTGATCAAAAGTTCAATCAATTTTTTTTCTGCCCTTAATTTAAATTGTGGTAAATTTGATACAATGCATGCCATAAATGATATGGAAGAGTGAATGATTTGCTTTTGATTTGCCCTAATCTAAATTGTGACAATTTTTATGTGAAGTATGCAATGGGTGAATAATGCATAATGCATAATAATTTTTTTTTGTTTGCCCCAATCTAAATGAAGGCAAATTTTTATGTTGACCATATAATGGATGGATAATGCACAACGCATGATGATTTTTTTCAAATCAAAAGTTCAATTCTTTTTTTTTTTTTTGCCCCCAATTTAAATTGTGGCAATTTTGATGCAAAAGATGTAATTCTTTTTTTTCAATTCATGTGAAGATATGGAATGCTCAATGCATTTAAAATTATAAAATTTATTTCTTTTTATTTGCAGGATTTTGATCGAGAGGGGAACAAAACTTGAAATTAGCAAAATGCTAGGGTTCTCTTGGTCATTTGCAACAATAAAGTTATTGGTCTCCCCAATGAAATTGCAAGTCAATGACTTAACAACTTTTGCCATAAAAATTGGACACGAAAAGGTCACACTTTTAGATATTTAAAACTATTTATTCCTCCTAGATTGAGAATTTTCAAGGCAATTTGTTTGCCCATACAAAATGCTTGTTAGACATGGTGTTTCATCTTATCTATTTTTATCATCAATGCTTGTATAGTCAGTAAGTGAAATTGGCACTGATTTTTATTTATCAATGTCAATGTAGACAATCGTTGTAAACAAATGGTCGTGCCTAAAAATGAAATGGAGTGGCCAATCAATTGAATGTTGGGAATGGTTAGAGACGTCCCCATTTGGGTGCAGGAAACGTATGAAGAATAGACATCATGTGGATAAGCCAAAGTGTGAAGTGGCAAATCATGGAATGGTAATATTAAGAACTTTCCAAATTTTATGTGATATGTCTTTGGATAGTATAGAGATGGAAGGGAATGAGTATAGAAATTAAAAGGGGGGTCCCCTCTTTGTTTTGTATGTCCCTTTGAAAATGACACAATTCTTGAGTAAAAGATCTTATGTTGAGCTATAAACTTGCCCTAATTTTAATAACCTGCATCAATGATCTCTAATAAGAAAACTGCCCTGATTATATTCAAACAAGTCAAATCTCAATGAGGACTTATGGGGTTTGTACTATGGCTTGGGTAAATTGACTTATAAAATAAAAGGATATTTGGCTTAAAAATTCTGTGCCCTTATGTAAATGCTTCCTTCAACCTTTTTTTTCTTCTACTCTAATATAAAATTATGCTAAAATTCACCTAACAAGAGAGGATATTTAGGGACTGTGATATAGTAGAATAGGATAAAATTGTGGATTGAGAATGAAAAGGATGTGATGGTCTAAACATAGGTGCAAAATCACAATGTATTTTTTTTTAACATGTGATCTTGCAAGACTTGACATTTTTATGGAGTTATCATTGGGAAAGGAAGAAAAATTCATTTTCTATTTCTTCTTCTTCTTCTTTTGTTTTCCTTCCTTCCCTTTTCAATTTTTCTCTTCATGTCCCATTCAATAAGTGAATGCTAGTAGAGGGATAATCTTTTTTTTTTTTTAGCAATAAGAATGCTTTTTTTTTCTTCTTTTTTCTTCTTTTTTTTTTGTATTTATTCTTAGCTCTTGAGCTTTGCTTTCATGAGCTTGGAAATGGAAAGAAATTATTTGAATGGATAAGCCTAGAGGGTAAAAAAAAGAAAGTTTCAATTATTTGAAAGAAAGCCTTGATCCTCTCTTAAAATTTAAAAATTTAGTATAAACATATGTTCGAGTACCCTACCCTAGTGATATTTGTAAATAGGTGAATGAAAGAAACACTACTCTTGACTTAATATGGGTGACTAAGGGAAATTCCTTCAACATTTAGAGAAAAAAATGCCTCATATCTTTGACTTAACTCACTAATGGAACATGCTATTTTATCTCTGTAATCAGTCTCTTTTTATCTTTATTTCTTTTTCTCTCTATTTTGTTTTTCAATTCATTCACTTTGCTTCATATTTTCATGAATTAAGGGCATTTTTCCTAAATTGATCTTTTCCATATCCATTATAATTTTTCATTGGGAATACCAAAGGGAGTAATGCATAGGATAAGAGAAGTTTTATAGTCAAGGGGTAGAACAAGCAAATAAGGGTGTCAAATGAAAAAGTATGATTACAGCATTGACAAAGTTAAACAAGATCGCTACTAGTGATAAAGTTTGACCATACAGACATGAAGATAAGATATGTTTGAAATAATATCTTTGAATTCTCTCTTCAGTAGTAAATGATCTTATTGAAGAATGTGACATTTAAGCTTGATTCCTCTATCCCCTCTCTTTATTTTTAACCTCGTAACTTGATCAGGAAAACTATGTGCCCTAAGTGAATGCTAGCATCCACACATACCATATCATTTTTTATGGTCAAGGTAAGGGTATGAAAGTATATTGTGAAATGTTAGTGTGCTTTGAATGGATGAGATAGTGACAGTAGACAAGGAGTGAGAAAATAACTGGCATTGTGGCAAGTAAGGTAGGGGACCTTGATCTTCTCATGTAAAGGACCCAAAAAAAAATCCAATATTTTAAAAATTTCAAAGTCTTTTTATCCTAGCATGTGATGTGAAAATGCATGGATGCAAATGCATTTGTTTGCCATATATGGCCTTGCTCTAATAGATGATTGTTGTGGAATCAAGTGCAGGGTCAAGATGGGAAAATGTATAAAAAGAATAATAAATTTATTTACAACTTTGTGTTGGTGTAGGAGAGCAATTTGAAATAATTTTGAATCTCACTCAGAGATGGGGGGTTGTGATCGAATTGGAAGAAAAAATTTTTCTTTAACATAATTTTTGCTTGTTGTCTTAAGCAAGTGTCACAATTGATACTTGTTTGAGCCTTAAACCTTGATGCTAAGAAAAGCACTATATGATTTGGTAATGCCTATAAAGGGTTTAGGTATTTAAAATGTCATAATTTTATGCATTCTCTTAAGTAATTACAAGGCTACCTCATTTATGCCAAACAAAATTTCCTTTCCTCCATATGCTTATTGCATTATAGGAAAATGGAAATAACTATTAACCTACAAGGGACCAAAATTCCTACATGATTAAAGTCATGAGAGTAGTAGCCTTATAACTTGTTATTGTTTTTTTTCTTTTTAAAGAAAATAAAAATTAAGGATAGTTGGTTTTCAATCATTTATGCACAAGAGTCAACTAATTCTTATTAAATAAAGCTTAATTTGTCATTCAGGTAAATGAGAGGTTTCCAATCTCCTCTAGGTGCTTATTGCACTGTAGGGGGAATGGATTAACAATTAAGCTATGAACAGTCAAAACTAATCCATGGCTAATGTTTCACTCTCAAAATGAAATGTGTTATTTTACCCTACAATAAAAAAAGTTGTTTAATGGGAGTTGGCTAAAAAAATGCATCAACTCTTCAATGTTATGAAATGAACTTATAGTCACTGGGGTCAAAGACCTATGGGCAAAGCTTAGTTGATTAATGCTAGCACCATCTTTGTGACACATTAATATTGATTAGTGTAATGATATTCAATACCTACTCTAGCATAAAGTACCCAATAGCTGTTTTCCTCAAGGTAGCATGCACAAATGATATGTCATGATGATGATAATGATGAAATAAAACATGCTCTCACTTTGTGTCCTATTTTGGAAGCTTAAGTCTATTTATCTTTATAATCGTCAAGTATGAGCTAAAATGGTTCACAACTGGTTTTCATCTAAAACGTGTAGCTCCATGGTAGATTTATAGTTCTGATAGATAGAAGGTTCCCAAGATGCCCTCACGACACGGTAAAGACCTTACTTAATAATTTTGACCCTCCGAGAACATAAGCTCTTACAGCTTGGGTGAGACATTCATAGTAACCTCTGAGAGTTCAAAAACTCTTCAGGAAAACCATTAATAACCTCCACTAACCTATGATATTCACAGACCCGGGTATAGGGCCCAAAATGTGTGTGTTGAATTGTGTAAGTGCGCAATATGTCATAAGAGCATGCAAGCATGTTATCTTATTCCTATATGTTACCCAACCCTCAACTATTAATTAGGTCAAACACAAAGACAAATATATATACAAATAAGAGTCTTCTATCCTAAAAGAGAGGGAAGAGAAAAATAAGGGAAAAAAGCACACACAAATTAAAAGGGATAATAATAATAAAAAAACATATTATATTTTGAGTACAACAAACTTATATAGGCTTGACTCTCTAACTGTCCCTAATGGAGTAGCCAACTGTCACACTCAGAAATGCAACGTGGACAACGCGAGAGTGGAGGTTCCGGCCTTCGAAAGGAAGATCGGAGAAATGGGAGTCGCCACCAAGATTTTGAGGGAAATCTCGAGAAGCCGTTTAAAGGTGGATAAGGATGGCAAAGCGAAGACAGAAAATAGGTTCAGGAGTTGATTGAGTGTGAGGAAGGTGTTAGGTACCCCACAATACCGGTTCATGAGAATAGTTACCTAAAGTTTGTTGTGCTAGATTATTATGGTTTTAAAGTTATTTTAATTATCCCTTTCTTATTCATGTATTTAATATAAAAATGATAATAATTAAGTAAAAAATATTTATTTATTTACAAAGGAGGACTTGACTCAGAATCTGACTCTGAGGCCTACGTACCCTGTGATGGGATCAAAGTCCACATAGTTCGGGATTAAAAGTTTGTTGGTGAAAATATTTTTTTTCAAGAGAAATTAATTAAAAATAATTCACCATTTTGCAAATAAAACAATTTCTAAAATTTTGATATGTGTCTTTTAAATAGCAAAAAGTGATTTAATTTCAATCATTTTCTCAATTTTTGAATTTTTTTGAAATAAAGAAAAGAGTTTTAAAATTATTTTTCATGTTTTATTATTTTCTTAGAAAATTTAACTGCTATACCTGTAGAGCTTTATTAGCTCATACGATAATACAGTTATTCTAAATATCTGCGGAGATTTTAAAATTTTTCATGATGAAAGAGTGAAATAATGTAAATATTTTAAGTACATTTTTAATGTGTAATTATACAATTTACATTTTTAAACATAAAAATCTTAATCACTATACCTGCAAAGTCTTATTGACTTTCACGGTAAGTTGATTATTCTAGAGGTCTATAGATATTCAAAAATCTCATATGACCAAAAGTTTTAATACATTAATTTAATTAATTAATTTTATTAAAAACATTTATAATTTTATTTACAAAATTTATTTATTTATTTATTTATTATATAAATTGTGAATTATGATATCTGTGAGAATTTATTATCCTACACAATAATGTGATTAATTTAAGTCTCTACGAAGATTCTTGAAATCTCTCATGAAACTTAAATATTTTATTAATTATAAAAAGAGAATTAATTTTGATGATGAGTCTTTAGAACCTATATTATTATACAAAATTGATCCTCATATCTGTGAAATCTTATTGATCTTCACGATATAGAATCATTTTAGTTGGACAATGACCCATAAAAACTTGAACTCAAAAAATGTGATTCAAACCCATAATTCTTAACTGATACTTTAAAACTTGAGAGCATACTAATATATCACCAAACACTTAAATTTGGATAGCTCTCATAATGCAAACAGAAAGATCATGAAATTAGAATTTTGAAGAACTAGATTACTAATCCATCTTTAAGCATTTAAATAAATTTAAGCATGCATTAAATAAACATTCATTCAATATATGTCCATATTAAACCAAATTTCATCCAACCCTTCTACAACATATAAGCACATAAAATTTATCACAACCATAATCACATTAGCAAAGTTTTTTTAAAAATATTTTATCCAAACCTGTGTTAATGCAAGTTCGATGCAATTTTTTTAGAGTGAAGTTCTATGAAGCTTTTTTCACTGCTGCATTAACATTCTTTTCCTGATCATAGCCAACAATGAAGGTTACCAAATATTTTGGCTTGAATGTTTAACCTTCCTCAAGTCTTCGATCCTTTTCTTTTCTTTCTCCAGAGCTTCTCGGTCTCCTCTCAAAGATCCGAAGCAAATGTTAGGCCTTCAGCCAAAGACTTCACTGTCTCCTCTCTCGTCCTCCTCTTCTCGATTCTCTCTCTCTCTCTTGTCCTCTATTTTTTCAGCTTCTCTTCTCTCTCTCGTTCTCCGTTTTGACGTCCCCTTTTTGCATGGCTGTGCTTCCTCCATCTCCTTCTCTCTTCTGCATCTCTAGCTCTCTCCTTTTGGTTTCTCCTCTGCGTCATTGGCCGTCCATTCTCTCTCAGCTCTTTTTCCTCCCTCCTCGTGCTCTGTTTTCTTCTCGCGTCATCTCCTTCTCATATTTTTTTTCAATTCGGATCAGTCCCTATATGCTCTGTTTTCTACTCCATTTTCTCGTCCCTATGTCTCCCTCTCGATCTCTCTCTTCTCTTCGTTCATGGCTCTCTTTTTTCAGTCTCTCTTTGTCTCCATTTCTACCCTCCTTCTCTTGTTTTTTCTTGTTTATTTTGTCTCTTTTCTTCTTCTTAGTTTTTCCTCTCCATGCTCTATTTTTTGCTTCTCATCTATATCTCCCTCGGTCCTCTTTTTTGCTCTCTCCTTATGCTCTCCCATCCCCTCGTTTTTTGCTGTTTCTCCTGCTCTTTATCACTGAAACTCAGGATTTTCCTCTTGCGTGCACGTTGCTTTCCTTCCTTTCACTTGTAGGCATGCCGCATTTCTGCTCTGCTTTTGCTTTTTTTCTGTAACGTGCATCTCTGTCTTTTCTTCAACATGCTGTCTTTTCTACAGCGTGTGCATGCTCTCCAGTTTTTTTTGCTCGTGTGAATGTGTCTGCTTTACATTCTATTTTCTTTTCTATTTGCTATCTGCTTTTTGCTGTTCTTGCATGTTTTTGTTCTGCTCCCTTTGCTTTTTCTACAACGTGCATGCGTCTTCACTCTCCTCTCTATTTTTTTGTTTTTTTTTCACTCGTGGGTCTGAGTTTTCAGCTCTCCTCTGTCCCTTTTCTTTTTTTTTATAGTGACTTTAGCAGTGATGGCGTCAGACGGACAAGCTAGACGTTAACGAGGTTGAGTAGTCTGTGACTTGAAACAAGGAAGAGAAAGCACTCACGAGCTGGATTCCTACAAAGATGAAAAAAGCTCCAGCACTACCCACATCGTTGACAGTAACCAGGATGAATGCCGAAAAAAATGAGGAGAGAGAAGATCGATCTCCTTGACTCTTTGAACATTTGAATTTCAAAAGGGGGAGGAGAAAAGAATGGGGTGCATGTGTTTTCTCTGCTAGCCGAAAGCAATCTTGGGCTGAGTGCCCCATTTTCATCTTTTTGATTTTAATGCGCCCTTTTTTTTGTCAATCAAATTAAGGGAGAGGAAAAAATCTAATTTTAATGTACATAATTTAAATGAAAATTATTAGATTTAAGGAGAGAAATTTAAAAACATTTAATCCTCAAAAGTTAATTTCTAATATTTTTTTAAGATTTAACCTCTTTTTTTTTGTTAAATTATTATTTTTTTGAAACTATAATCCTAAAAAAGGATTAAATTTTATTTTGTATTTTTATATTTTTTTGGTTAGTTTTGAATGGACTAAAAGAAATAAGATCCTAACTAATAAAAGATTATCTAGGTTAAAACAAAATCAAACCCTATTAATTATTTTTTTGAAAATATAATCCTAAAAAGGATTAAATTTTATTTTTGTATTTTTATATTTTTTTGGTTATTTATTATTATTTTTATTAAATTTAAAAAAATGCCCAGACAAAATACAATGTTCATAAAAATACATCTCAAAGTGGTGTACAACACCAATTTAGAAAAAGAACCTCACTAAACAATCATATTCATTATATCCATCACGCCTAACCAATTAACTATTATTCAAACGTAAAGAGCCACAAAAGTTAAGGCTAGGAGAACTATTGCTTAGCAATAGTGAGTTTAACAATCCATTGAAATGAACTAAAATATGTAACTAGAGTTATAAGACATGAAACAAGATGCATCATGATAATAGTAAGAAACAACTAATTTGTATACCTTTTCAGAAGATAGAAAAAATAGAAATTGAAGAAGAAGATGATTATTTGGATTTATCTATCTCAAATCCACCTTGTAACCCATCATCGTCAACATGAAAACCACCTAAATTCTAATCCTCCACCTCAATTCATAAGTTTAACCCTCCTACTTTTGATGGAAATCTCAAGCCATCAATGGTTGAAGAATGGATAGATTAGTTGGAGACTATTTTTCATATGGTCGTGTGCACTTCTAATCAGAAGGTATAGCTAGCGATAATCTTGTTGAAGAATGCTGCTAAGAAGTGGTGGGAAATATCAAAATCGAAGGATGAGTCCTCTCTCACTTGAGAAGAATTTAAGACCATATTGTTTGAGCATTATTTTCCTACTACACTAAGAGTGAAAAGGGAGGCAAAATTTCATGCTTTTCGCTAGGGTAACCTGGATGAAGATGAATTTATTAAGCAATTCTCACAATTAACTAAATACTCCACCTACCTCCAGAAACATGAGGACACGGAGTGGATGGCTAAATGATTCTTGGAGAAGGCAAGGCTTGATCTGAAGGAACAGTTAGCCCCTTTTTAGATCAAGACATTTGGTGAGATGAGTAATAAGTTCGGGATTGTTTCTTAAAGGAAGAGAGAGGCTAGATTAGAAGCTGATAGAGAGAGAAGGAAAGAACCCAGTGGGAAGCCCCCTATTCACCCTAAACCTATTGGTTGAGTAAGGAAGAGAAGCAACTAAGGTCTTGGAGGTTTTAGAAATTAGAAGAAGAAGGGCCATTACTAGAAGGGCTAAAACTATAGAGGGAATCAAAGTGAGAGTCAAGGGTCCTATAAGAGCCTAGCTACCTCTACTTCTACTTTTGGTGCTACTAGTAATCAAGTGTGCAGTAAGTATGGGAGGTTCCATTCTGGTAATTATTGGGTTTGTTACATTTACCAGAAGCTTGATCACATCACCTAATTCTACAATTAGAACAAGAACAAGGGTATTGATCAAAGACCTACAATGCTAGCACTAGTGTATGCCCTCTCTAGGCTAGAGGCTACTAACAACCCTAATGCTATTCAAGATATAATTTAATCCTTGACAATGATATTCATGCTTTATTTGATTCGGGTGCTATGCACTTCTTTGTAACTGATGAATGTATAAAAAGATGCAAATTACTTGTGTCTACTTTACCCTTTGATGTGAAAATTTTTACTCCTGCTGGTTTGATTATAAAGATTACCAAGGCATGTCTAAATGTAGAGGTTGAGTATGAGGATCGAAATACCACCATAGACCTTATTTGTTTGTCTTTATCTAGGATTCAAGTTATTGTGGGGATAGATTGATTGTCTACTAGCTATACTTGATTGTAAGAAAAAGAGTATGTCACCCTTAGCTCTTACTGTAACCCATATAGAGTCCTAGGGTCCTTTGTTATTGTCTGCAGCTCAAGTAAAAAAGTGTATAAAAAAGGGTTGTCAAGCTTTTTAGTTTTCTTATCAAGCAAGGCAGAGATTGAAGAAGGTATGGATTAGATTTCAGTACTGAGACAATTCCCTAATGTCTTTCCTATTAAGGTGATTGGTTTGCCTCCAGAACAAGAGTTTAAGTTCTCGATTAAGCTCATGCCCGATACGGGGCTTATTTCCAAGGCATTATATAGGACGTCCCTATCAAAGTTGGCTGAGTTGAAGAAATAGATTAAAGAGTTATTAGAGAAAGGGTTTATTAGACTAATTGTATTGCCATGAGGCCACTGGTACTGTTTGTGAAAAAGAAAAATTGGAGCTTCAGATTGTGTATTGATTACAGACAATTAAATAAGGTAACCATCAAGAACAAGTAACCTTTGCCTCGAAATGATGATTTGTTGGATCAAGTGGTCGATTTAGCGGTGTTCTCTAAGATTGAAATCAAGGTATCATCAACTAAGGGTCAAAGTAGAGGATGTCCATAAAACAGCTTTTAGGACTAGATATGAACATTATGAGTTTCTTGTGATGTCATTTGAGTTAACAAATGCCCCAGCCATTTTCATAGATTATATGAATTGAATTTTTGGGCCCTATCTTGATAAATTTATTGTAGTCTTTATTATTGACATACTTATATGAGGTAGACCATGCTAAACACCTCATAATTGTTGTGGAGGTATTGGGAGAGCACAAGCTATATGCCTAGCTGAGCAAATATGATTTTTAGCTTAAAGAAGTCAAATTCTTTAAGCCAAAAATGTGATAGAAATTAAGAGTTTCTTAGGTTTTGCGAGCTACTATTGTTGATTTATGAAGGGTATTTTAAAAATTACAATTCCCCTAACTAAGTTAACTGTAAAGGATGCCCCATTTATTTGGACGAACGAATGCGAAGTTGCTTTCAAGAGCTAAAAAAGAGGTTAACTACCACATCGATACTCATTTTACCTGTCTAAATTGCTCCTTATACCTTGTATATCGATGCTTCTAAGAAGGGCTTAGGTTGTGTATTGATGCAAGAGGATCAAGTAGTAGCCTATGCCTCCTAACAATTAAGGCCTCATGAGGAAAACTACCTAACTCATGACTTAGAGCTTGCTGCTATGGTATTTGCTTTGCAGATATGGAGGCACTATCTTTATGGTTCTTCCTTTAAAATCTTTAGTGATCACAAAAGTTTTAAAATATTTGTTTGATTAGAAGGAACTCAATATGAGACAATGCAAATAGATTGAGTTCTTAAAGGATTATGACTTTGAGTTGAAGTATCATCCAAAAAAAGCTAACATGGTTACCGATGCTCTGAGCAGGAAACTTGTGCATGCTGCTCATATGATGGTCAAGGAACATGAATTATGGAGTAGCTTTCATGCAGTAAATGTAGAAGTAGTTGAGAATCGATTAGCTGCTCTACAAATTACTAAGTTTGAGAACAATTTTTGGGATGAAATCAGAGTTGCACAATAAAAGGATGATCATTTGAATAAGATTAAGGTGGAAATTAGGGTTGGAAGAGCCATAGATTTTGATGTAATGATGACGATGTTGATAAAACTCATATTGCACACACTTTATCCATTCATTTAGAATTCATTTTACATGTTTTATCTCTCATTTTAGTGTATTCATGGTGTCAAAAGTAAGAAAATTGCTTAAAAGGCAAAATTGTGCATTAAGAGTATTTTGATCCAAAATTACACTTTTTATGAAAAATTGAATTAATGTTGTACTCCATATGTTTTATGCCCAGAAGAATGAATATGAAATTAGTTTTTTAAAATTCAATTTGGTTTGAGAGTTATAAAATAAAAATCACATTTTATAATTGTTGACTTGACCGAATTATGATTTTATGTGCATCCATGATTCGATTTTACTTCATTAATATTCTTCTATGCTAATTAATTAACTCCATGTGCAAGAATTTATTTATTAGGTCACATGAATATTAATTTTGATTTTGTATACATTTTATGACTTAGGTAGCATATGTTAACTTGAAAATTTTGCAATTGGTCAAGGATCATAAAAGGGGACTAAAAAGGAAAAATGTGGCATCATTTTGGGTTGAAAAAGGAGAGAATAATCAGATCCTTTGATGAAATAAATGAGAATACTTTTACTTAGGATATTCCCTTTAAGTCAATAAGAGAAAGCCATCTATTTATGTATGTGGGAAGTGTGTACCTCACTCTAGCCTTTTTTTTTTTTCCTTTTTGTTTTATAATTTTTTTTGCCTCATTTGCAGCTGGACATCCATGCCCCTCCCAGCTATTTTTCACCTAAAACATAAAGCCTAGCTACCACATACTAATCTCTCACCACCTTCTTCATTTTATTTTACATCCTCTCTCTTGTTCTTCATTGTTCTTCATTTTCTCTCATTTTTCAGGCATGATAACCCCCTTCTCGCCTCCATTTCTCTTCATCTAACCATTGGATCATTACTAAATCACTCACATTCTTCTCCTGTTAGTCCCATCTACACATCCCTACCACTTGATTATCCATTTCATGCCTCAGTCTCTACTCGATTCCATGGAGGGGTTTGGCCAACTTGAGTTTTTCATAGAGGACTTGAAGAACTTTGAAGGCTAAGTAATTTTGGGTGCTTAGAGGAGGATGGAAGCTCAATGAACCACTTGCGTCTTCAATTTTCTAATCATTTTATTTTTCTCTTAATTTTTCTCCATCAGTAAACTTGTAAGACCATAATATTGGATTGCTATGTCTTTGCTTTACAATCATAATCTTGATTGATATTTTTGTATGGAGATTGATTTGATTATTATTAAATTTCATTTGGTATGTTGAGCTCTATATTTCGGCCCTTGAATGTGTCATAATTTGAATATTCTTGAGCATTTTGATCTAGCTTATGCTTCATCATAATCTTGAGAAGTGTTTATTGGGCTTGCTTGTGATCTACCATAATTTTAGAGCTCATTTAGATTGTAAGGGGCTAAACATACTTGCTAGAATTTGCCATTAATCACCTAACTTGGGCCTAAAACTAAATTAGGGAGTTGAATTGGACACTAAAATCTTAAGCTTAATTAGGGTCCCTAGTGAAATTGTTAGAGAGAATTATCCTAGTAGCTTTATAATTTGGTTAGAGAGAGAAGAATTAAGGGTGGTTAATTTATATTTCATAAGTTGTTAGGATTTAAGCATTAATCTAACTTCAAATACCCTATTCCATCCTATTTTTGCAAATTCATTAGCTTAAGCTTTTAAGTTTTAAGAGGTTAATTTGTATTTAGTTTAAATCAATTAAAATCAAACAACTCTTGGGATTTTTATTTTAATTTAATTGCATTAAGAAGCTTTAGATTTAATCTTTAAGCACATCTTTAAGAGATGACCTAGGTTGCCATTATACTATAAAGTTGGTTAATCTAGTCTAAATTTGTAAGTGTGCGATCGCTTGGTTCAGATGTTGTGAGATATAAGGGCAGAGTGTGTATGCCTAATGATGCTTGATTGAAAAATATCCTACTTGAGGAGGCTTATCAAAGTAGATACACTCTTCACCCAAGAGCAACTAAGATGTACCATGACTTAAGATGTGGTTGGTGGTAGCTAGGGATAAAAAGAGATATAAGTGAACATGTAACTAATTTGTTTGACTTGCTAGAAAGTCATAATTGAGTATTAGAAACTCGTCAGAATGCTACAATCTCTTGATATCTCAGAGTGAAAATGGGACAGTATTTTTATTAACTTCATTATGAGATTGTTTAGAACATCTTATGGTCATGACACTATATAAGTAATTGTGGATCAACTCATCAAATTGGCTCCTTTTTTAGCTACCAATATTACCTATCCTCTTGAGAAATTAACTGAAATCTATATAAGGGAAGTAGTGAGATTGCATAGAGTGATGACTAATATTGTATCTGAACGTGATCTAAGGTTTGCATCTAACTTTTGGAGGTCATTACAGGAAGTTATGGGTACTTGTTTAAGTTTTAACACTGCTTACTACTCCTACATCGATAGGCAGACGGCGAACTATTTAGATTCTTGAAGATATGTTGAGGGCATGTGCCATTAAGCTTAACGATAATTGGGATAGTCACTTACTATTAGCTGAATTTGCCTACAATAATAGTTTTCACTCTAGCATTTAAGTGGCACCTTATGAGACATTGTATGGAAAAAAGATGTACATCATCACTGTGTTGTATAGAATGAGTGAGAGAACTGTTTTAGAGCCAAACATTATTGATGAGACTGCCTGAAAGATTGCTTTAATCAAGCAAAAATTACTCACAGCTTAAAGGAGGTGGAAAAGTTATACAGATAAGAGGAGGAGATCACTCGAGTTTGAAGTAGGCGACAATCTCTAATAACTTATGTTGGAAGAGCTATTAAGTCTAAGAAGTTGACTCCAAGGTTTATGGGACCTTTTGAGATTTTAAAGCGAGTTGGACTAGTAACATACAAAGTCACATTACCGTCCCAAACTGCTGCTATACACAATGTACAATGTATTCCATGTGTCACAATTGAAGAAGTATCAAATAAATCCTTTCTATATTATTGAACCCAAAGAGATTAAACTTAGGGAGAATATGACATTCAAAGCTAAGCCAAAAATAATTGTGGATTACAAAGATAAGTAGTTGAGAAATATGATCGTTAGATTGGTGAAAGTAATATGGAATGGCACAACTCCTGGTGATGCTACCTTGGAGACTGAGAAGAATATGCAATGTGACTATCCTTGTCTTTTTGAATAAGTACGTAGTTTATAGTTACTAACTCAAATTTTGAGAATAAAATTTTAAAAAAGAGGAAAAAATTATAACATCCCAATTTAAATTTTAATAATTAATTTGGGTTAATAAAAATTTTAGAGATATTTAAATGTAAGTAAATTAGTAAAAGATGATTATTAGATTTAATTTAGAATATAAATCTATGTTAATAATTTTTTTAAAAAATAATATAATTATTATTATTACTATTACTACCATTACTCTTATTATCATTATCATTATCATTATTATTATTAGAAAAGAAGAAAAAAGAAATGTAAAAGAGAAAGAGATTAATAAAGTAAATTAAAGCGAAAACAAAAAAAAAAGTGGAAGGGGAAGGGATTGGGTTTCGTTGTGGGTGGGGGTGTATAAAGAGGGGGAAAATGATGAAGGAGGGAATTTATAGTGTGGGAACCGCATATTTGTTTTCGCCTTTTCATTTTCCATTCCATTCTCATTTCCTTCCGTGCGCATGAAGACAGAGAGAGCAAGAGCGCACAATCGCCGGCGACGCGGGAGCTTATTTTTAAAGGTGAGGCTTTCTAATATAATATTTTAAATGTGATTTTAAATTTTTTAAAACTATATAAGTATTTTAAAAAAAAATTTTATTCATCCATTCTCTTAGCTTTTGATTTGGTGATAATGAAAAATCTAAGATTTAGAAGAGGAACGAATTTATAATGAATAAATATGATTATTGAGGTTGTTAATAGTATAATAAATGTTCTAAAATATAAATTTGTTGATAAAATTTGAATTTGAGGCTTATGAATTAAACTTTAGACATCTATGGATAAATTTTTGTTAAATCTAAAAATATATGTTGATTTATTGATGTTTAAATAACTATTTGAGATGAGAAACAGAATATTATGGCTATAGAATGATGATTCTAAGCTTGAAACTAAATTTATAATTTTTGAGTATTTTAGGTGTAATTTTATGAAATAAAAAAGAAAATTTTGATAATAAAAATTGATTTAAAAGTTAATTGTAACTTAGTAGTGTTTATTGATGGTAAAAGAGGAGTTATAAATTTTATTTGATGATACTAACTTTAGATTTGTATTAATAATAAGATTATAAATTATGTTATATTTTTTAATTTTATTATTAGAGTTATTTTATTAGTTTCAATAATTGAAACTAATATTTTTAAATAATATATTATTTGTAAATTGTGTTGTTGGCAAAGATTGTGGTGAAAAATAAATTGTAATGAGTAATTTATTGAAAAAGTAAAAAATAACCATACTTTAATTTGTGTTTAAATTTTGTTGTCTATTGGAGGTGGCTTGTAAGGGTTCAGATTAATTTATCTTTAGTCGAGTAATCCAGTATCAAGTGAAGGCTACGGATCGAGATTAATAGAGGGAGATAAAGATAGTTGTTTGTCATACAATACAATATCTATTGTATTTTTGTTGGGATTATATTATTGTTGTTTTCTCAATTAACAAACACACATTTTACTGTTTGCATACACTATCATAGATTGACATTAATTAATAAAACTTTTGAGTCTCATTATGTGGTTAACAATTTTCAAGAGAAGGGTCACAAGTAGTGCGTGGAGGAGGCTTCGAGGCTTAGTAGTATAGATCCACAATTTCTTTTAAGTATGTTGATTTATGATGTTTAATGTGTTATATTGTCAATATTAGGGTTTTTTATTTATTGATAATCATATGAATATAATGAAATAATCATGCCCTTTAAATCATTTTTGCTTTTGATATACTTTGGATGACTGTAACTTTGATGTCTAGTCTATTCTTAAATGATTTAAAATGGCATGATTATGGAGCCATATAATTGGCTCGTTTAAGAAATTAATTAAATTATCTATTTAAATTGTTTGTTTATAGTCTGCACTTGTTAGGAGCATAAGGCTAAAAGATATTATTTTAGTCTAATGATATATGGGAGGTTATGGGTAGTGATTTGTTCCTTTTTTATGTTATCTTATGCTAGATGAATTCAAGTACATTTGCTTTGAAATTGAGCGTTGTGATATTGTCAAGTTGATAGAAATTTACTGTGGGCTGCTAAAGGTGAAAAATTATAACAAAAAAGCAGGAGATGTACAGACATTCATCAATGAGCATGGAAAGTGTTAATAATAACGTCTTGGAAAGTATTGATTATAATATCTTCGGAAAAGCTTCTAGTAAGGCCATTTAGTAAAACCAGATAGTTTAACCCCTTGAGAAATGAATTGCAGGCACTTGAACATGTCAAAGTTAAATTTGCATCAATAATATTCTTGCCTGTCAAGAATCTACAACAGTAGAAGAGATTCTAATGTGATTCAAATATTTCTAAGACAATTTACAATAGAACATTATTAAAGATTTTTTTTACTTTACTGTGATTTCTTTGATTAAACTTATCAAGTAATATTTGTGAATTTTATTTATTTATTTTAAGTTTTTTTTATCTTTTTTCTTGGAATTTGTTGATGAAAAATTGTATTCTTAATTTCTGATTGATTAATTAGCCTTTTTTTAAAGTTATTATATATATATTTGCATTACTCTTGTCTATTTAATTTAATTCCATTGGTTAATTAACTATCTAATTTAATTTTCATGTACTAAATCAAACATTTGATTTACATGTGTAGACCTATGTGATTTTCTTGTGTGATTTAATTTTCAATTTATAAATTTTTATTGTAAAGAAACTAAATTTTTATAATTTTTAGAATCTTGGTTAGTTTTTTAAAGCAAAAGTCAAATTTATTAATACAATAAAACGATTATAAATAAAAGGTTTCACAGGAATGGTTAAACTATCCTCCCAACCCATAATACTGAAACAAACTTAACAAGCTGGGAATATTATTAGCAAAAATTGGTCCAAACACAAACATAAACATAAACGAACAGTAACAACAGCAACAAACTAAGGCATAGAAATAGAAACAAGAAGAAGAAAATAGAGACACGTCGTATGAATTCTTCTAACAAGCTATGAAGTATCTTTTGCATGAGAGGAAAACCCAAAAATATATGTTGAATGTTTAATTGATTAAGTGCATGAGTTGTAAAAATACTTATAAGCCTCCTGACTCTCAAGCTCCCATAAGAATTGGAGTATGAAGCGATTTTTGTGTTCCCATAAAAATAGATTAACTATTGTTTTAAGTGAAAAAATGGAAATAACAAAGAAGCGGTTCTATGTTGAATCTACCCGTACAAAAGATATTCTCGAATATCAGAAACAAAAACAACAATAAAAGATGCTGCAATGTTGCATCAAACGTGCGTTTGGATTAAAAAAATTCACAATTGAAGTGAGACTCAAATAAAGTTAGCAAATTAAAGTTAGGAAAAAAGTTTGTAACTTTAGTATGATTTATGTTTGGATTTTTTTTTTAGAAGTCAATTGAATAAGTTAAATTTATTTAGACAATTTGATTCAAAAGCCATTTAAAATATATAATAATTAAAATGTACATGAATTTCTTACATATTTTTTTTTGTTGCTAAGTTGATATTTTTAGGAAAAATATTAAATTTAAAAAAATTTAAAATAAACTAGAAATGTAAAATACAATGATAAATAAAAAATATTAAAATTTAAATAGGTAGAATTAAATGATAAAATTCAAAATATTCAATTATAAAAATCTGAAATAAATTAATAAATTACAAAATATTTAATTCATATGAGTTACAATTTTATTTTTATAAGGTAGAATTTAAAATATAGAATAAAATTAGTATAGATAATATAATTGAGGAATCAATTTAGATGTCTAACGACAAAAAGAGTATAAATTTTATGATTAATTTGATATTTTCTAAGAAGTAAATATTAAACTTTAAATTATTGAAATTACATTTCAAAAAGACAATTTGAATGTGTAATGACATAAAAGGACATGAATTTTATATATATATATATATATATTGGTGATTGAATTTAATATTTTTAGGAAAAAAAATTAAATTATATTTTTTAAAAAAAGTAGAATAAAAACATTTCATAGGTGGGGCATTTTTACGATCGAATCAGCAATAGCTACCTATTAAACACATATTATGTATATTAAAATAGTTTCACTTTAAAAACCATATTGTTAAATTACAACTAGATTTTTTCCTTGCCCAATAAAGTGCAATTATATCTATCCACTGTACATGGCACGTTATATAAAAAATATACTATTTGTCTACCATAAAAAAAATACTATTTAAAATATATAAGTAAAGAAATAAGCAGTGAGATTAGGAGGTGAAATAAAGAAGGAGTGAGAAGATTCTAACAAATACTGCTCCTTTCAACCATTATCATAAGAAATATTTAGGTAAATTGTGTATACTATATTATTTATGGTCTGTTTAATTAAAATACTCTAAATAATTTAAATATAATTTTGTGTGACATTTTTTAAATTGATTTTATTTTTATAATAGAATACACATTTGATTTTTTACATTTTCACTCTTTATTATTATTAATATCAGAATTAATTTATAGTTAATGTCATTTAAATATCATATTTTTATTGAATAAATTACAAATGATGTGATACATCCAATCTATCTAAGTAGTTCTCCCATCATCATTGCATGAAATACGCTGAAAGAAAAGCTTCATTGCCCAACTTCAGTTAAAATGCTCTTCTAGGCTCTAATGCTCGTTTATATTTTTTTTTCTTTTCCAAACAAAATTTTAATCTAGATAATGGATTTTTTACTCTTTAACTAAGGTTTGGATTATCCCAACTTGAATTGAGAAGTAATCCAAACAAACCCATGGACTTTTGAGTGGCTGCAAGTGAACCTAAAGGTCTATAAGTTAATAAGGTTTTTTTTTTTTTTAAGGAAAAAACTTAGTTAAAACCAACATCAAGGGAAATAGTCACCATCTCATTTAGTTCCACTTAGACTAGGTTCATCATCATCATCCATCTTGCCCTCTTGAAAGACATGACCAGTGTCGATCTCTACTTCCATTATAAGGAATCACTTAAGACCGAGCATACAATTGTTGATGTTGGGTTACATATGCCTAAAAAGGCTTGAAGTTGATATGAATATAGTAAGTAATAGCGAGAGATTGGGTCTGTGTCTCCAATTAGCCTAGACCTAAGCACCTAGTCAGTTGTTTTTGGCAACACTGCTTGCGTTAGGAAGATAGTGCCATTAAATTTTTCATTAGACCGGAAAATGTAGTTCTTTTCAGTGTTTTAAAACCAAACCAAACAGGATGATCTAACTTGTTGGACCGTCGACTAGGTAGTGAAACGATTCAGTTTTCTTCAAAAAAAAAACAAAAGAAAAGAAAAGAAAATATTCAGAGGGTCGAGCTGGGTTGAATGGGTAAAGAATTGGAAACCATTATTGAATTGGGTTGAGGTGGCCAATTGGACTGGTCTGAGGCTTTTTTTATAAAAAAAAAAAAAAACATTGATACAAATTCCAAAGTATATTAAATCCGAACTTGTTACCCTGGTAAGCACCATCAAAGTGATGGGATATTGATGGGATATGAGTCGTAAAGATTAAAAATGTGGATGATTCGTATTTAAAATTTTTATTTTATTTTTTTTATTTGTTAAAATAAAAATTATAAAAATTTTTGCGAATTTGCTTTATCACCTATTTGAAATATATATATATATAATTAAAAAACCTAATTTAATATTTAAGAATTTTTATAAATTGAATATACAGATGTACTTTGAATATTACATATTTAAAATTTTTAACTCACAATTTTTTTTCTATATATTTATTTTTGAAAGTTTCAGATTAAAGATTATCTGGATTTTTACTATTATATTTATAAAATAAAAATTAATAATAATTCTAAAAAACTTAATACAAAATATAGATTCTACAGAGTATATTTAAACAATCAATTTATAAAAATTATAAAAAATTTAATATTAAATTAAACCACCCGAATTAAATTTGTATTGTTTAGATAGGTGATAAAGTAAATTTATTAAAATATTTATAATTTTTATTTTTAATAAATATAAAATAAAAACTTTAAATTTTAATTGTTCAAATTAAAATCTAAATAGTTTAGATCTTATTGCCCTAATAAGAATTGTGTTGTTTATCAACATAGAGCACCAAAACCAATTGCCTTTTGTGATAATATAATTCATTGAAGACAGAATCAAATTTAACAACAGTAAAATGAGGCCAATTGATGGGATGAGTTTATAAAGCATTAATTGACAAGGAAGCTGCACAATCCTTTAAGTTATGACTAGATTTGTATTCAGTGATTGTACTTAGTACAGGTGCCAAGTGCCTGTACCATTTAAATCACTAAAATTTATATTAAAGGTTCTAAATTCATTCTCTATTTGATATTAATAAATGAGTAAATTTATTTAAACGGTTGATATGGATTTCAATAGCTTAGATGATACAAGTACTCATTATCTGTAGTTACCGAATCTAATGAACAAAGCCCCAACATAATGAAGAGAGAGGTCCTGTGTGGGTGTGTGCTCATACACAAATTGAAGTTGCACTAGGTCTCCATTATGCAAATAAAATTGACATGGATTAAGTATGGCTTAAAAGTAGAGCATTGTTCAACACTTCGGTAATCATAATCTATAAAAGAACCAATTGCATTTTCAATTAAATGGTTGTATCACATGTGAATTAATGTATGAGAAGGCCATATACTGTAACCCATACTTGATTTTTTTTTTTTTTACTGAATAAGTGCATCCATAACTACAGGAAAAATTATTGATAAGTTCCACATAAAGATTTCAATTACTTTAAAGTTTCATAAAATATAAAAACTGCTATCAAGTCCTAAATCTTATGCAATTACAACTTGATATTAAACTCATTCAAATTGTTTTTTTTTTCAAGTTGTAATTACACAGAATTTGAGACTTAAAAGTATTTTATACATTTTGAGATCTCTTAATAATTAAAAGGGTTAAGGTATAAAACTGTCTTTAATGTTTCTAGCCAAGTGCACACTATATCCTTAAATATTTTTTTGACACAATGTTGCCCCAACGTTTTTATTTTGGTACAATGTCACCCCACCATTACCCTTTGACTGCTTTGACCATTAACTTTGAAAATTTGACCATTTTGTGCCTTGTTGGATTGCCACCTTGATGTCCACATATGAGATTTTTTTAAATTATTGCCATGTCATCGGTCTTCTCCTCTTGCACTCTTCTTCATCTTTGATCCTCAATCTTCTTCTGCAAAATCTATGCCCAAAAAACCTAAATTTAGACCCAGATCTCAAACCCAAATTCATAATTCTTCTTCAGTCTTCTTCTCCCCCACATGAACCCCCCTCTCTCTTGAAAACCTAAAACCATATCCACATAAAATCATTGAGCAATATGCAAGTGCTAAATGAAATGAATTGCATTATTAGGGAAGCATCAACATGTTGTTAGTGCTTCAAAACTTAACCAGAGCAAGAATATTGGGTAGAGACAGAGTACAATAATCCAGCAATAGCATTTCATAGACAATCAGATAAAACCAGAGTAAGAAGTCGAAGTAAGAATGAAGAAGATCTAAATGCCGCACAAGCCTAAGCCAGAAGTTAAGAACCACAGATTTAAAAGTAGAACAAATTCAAAAACAAATAATGAGAAATTCTTCCATTTATAACTATGCATGAACCTATAAATCAAAACCAAACATGAATTAATTTACAGGGCCTTGTAAATGAATCTCGCTATATTAATCCAACAGAGACAACACAACTGACTAGCCCAAAATCAAATTAGAAATTAAAATCTTCAAGTAAGACTTGATCACAAAAGAAGAAGACTGGATTGAACTTTGGACATAAAGCAAACTCAATCTAAGGATTTCACCATCACAGAAGAAGATGACTACTCAATCAAACAATCTCAGTGTCATTTTTGAGTATATCTACAAGTTGTTCGGTGATGATTTGACAAGCTAGGCACAAGGGAACACAATGCAGATTTGATAGTAGAAGTTGAAAGGGCGTTCAACAAAAGAGAAATTTCTTCCATTCCTACACTCTCTAGCTGTTGGCATTGAATCTGGAAATTGAATCCTCCATGAACTCCATTGAGAGAGAGAGAGAGAGATTCTAGGGCACTCATTATAAATTAATGATGAAGTAAGAAGATTTTGAATTAGGTTAACAATTTTGTTGGGTTTTGGGATTTTTCTGGAAAAAGATTGGTTTTAAAGAAGATTGAAGAAGAAGAATGAAGAAGAAAAATCATCAATGCATGAAGAAGCATGAATTTGGAAATTGAAGAAGCATGAAGCTTGGGAAGTGTGAATTTGGAAATTGAAGAAGCATGAAGAAGTGTGAATGCATGGGATTTTTCTTTTTCTTTTTAATTTTTAAAATATGACATATATGCTACCAACAGTGCACATAACAATTCAATCTCATTAATAATCAAAATAATCAAACTGTCAAACCATGGTGACATTGTACCAATTTAAAAAACATTGGGGGGTGAAATTGTGCAAAAAAACTTAATGATATCAAGTGCGCCTGAGTAAAAACTTTTAGAGTAAATTTATACCTTAACCTTAATTAAAATCCTTATAAGGGACTTGAAGTGATTTTCTTTAACTTGAGTTTACAGTAGAATAGAAATTCCAAGCTGATCTCTTTTATCATTCAATGCCTCTTGGCTGAGAGGTAGAGGACAACTAAAAGTACAAATGGTAATAGGGAGAATGAAAGATAGGTTTTAAGGAGATCAATTAATTCAAATTAAGTCCAAAATATTAAATTTCAATAATTTACAAGTTCGGCTTTTAATTTTATAATTTCATTGTGATAAATTTGTAATTTATTTTTTAAATTTTAACATGATTGAAGAATAAATAAATTTATTTTTTTTGATAAAATTTGAAACACAAGTTATAAATTTATCACAATTAAGTTGTAAAATTGAAAGTTGAACTTGCAAATTTTTAAAATTTGACACTTGAGACTTAATTTAAATTAATTAGTTCTCTTAGGATCTATTTATCATTCTTCCAAGGTGATATCTAAAGTAAGTAGCTAAACAATCATTATAAGTATTGGTGTATCTATTGACATAGTGAATAGATATTGGAGCTAAAATGTATGAAATATGTGGTGTATCCACCACTGAGGACTTTCCCATCATCTTCTCTTCATTCCCCTTTCAAGCTGTTAGATTAAGAATTGAATAATTCATATTTGATTTCTCATAAAATTATTGTTAAAATATTAAATTGTTAAAGAAATTATGAAAAATAAAATTTAAAGTCTAAAATTTAATATGAACAATTAAAAAATACGTTAAAAATAAAAAATCAAATATTTTATAAAAGATCAAATTTGAACCATCTAAACTAATTGTAAGAGCTAGAAATTAAGAAAAGGATGGAAATGAATCCTCTCTTGTCTAGTACCTTGGCAAAACGCAAAGAGCTTATTTGGATTAACGTTTGCAAACATGCATTTTATATAAACTACAATTTACAAACTAAAATTGGGTTAAAACTCATTTATTGTAATGTAATTTATGTTTGGATACTCTTTTGTAAAAAGTTAATTTGACGAACTAAAACTTATTTAGATTATATAATTAAAAATATATATAACAAAAAAGGACATGGGCCAGTTAAAAAAAAACCAAAAAGACATGAGTCATATGTCTCTCACTCTCACTAATATATGCAAGTATGCAATTTGATAAATATAAAAAAATATTAACATTAAAATTATAAAAATAAAAGAGTCAATGTATTAATGCATAAAATATTTTTAAATACTAAAAAGATTAATTAGATTTATTTAAAGAATATACATGTGTGTGTCTAAATTACAAATAATAAAAATATGAAATTTTAAAAGGAAATGTGGAAAGATAAATAGGTGATCCAAAATGCATTAAATATTACTAACGGTTAGATTTCAACATAACTAATATAAAATATTCAAATCTGGCTTTTGGCTTGACTATAGTTGAATAAGAAAAGCATATTTGCCACCTACTCTTATCCAAACATATTTTTTTATCTCCTAACTAGCTTTTAAGCGTGCAAATAATAATTTAAGCCAATTAAATATAATGTGTGTGGTTGAATTAAAAAATTACAACTGAATTAAAAAAAAGTATGTGATTTTAGTGTGATTTATATTTGAATACTTTTTTTTAAAAATCAATTGGACAAACTGAAATTCATTTAAATAATTCAATTTAAAATTCAATTAAGATGTATAATGACAAAAATAGTGAGTTTTCTTGTATATATTTTTATGACTAATTTGATATTTTTTAAAAATACTCAACTTAAAATTATATTTTTAAAAAGGTAGAATTAAAAAAATGTAAACTAAATTATAAAGTATTCAATTTTAAAAAGTTAAAATAAAATAATAAATTATAAAAATATTAGATTACAAAATATTTTCCTTACACACACACAATCCTATCATATAGATATATATTAAATATCATATCTTATATATGTGATCTGATTTAAAAAAATATTAGTAACAATCTAATTAAAAATTACATTTAATGAAAGAAAATTTAATATCAACATTTTCAAGAGAAAACAAATGGCTTCTTGCCACGGAGGAGAGAGAATGAGGAGCATAAAGTAAAGTCACAACAAATAGCAAGACAGATAGCTTAAACCTCAACGTGATAAGACACTTTTTTTAGCTTCAACTATAACACAGTCTTTTTTAAAGTGAGTTGAAACAAAAATTTAACCAAGCATATTATTTTTATTTTTGTTGAGCTTTTAACGTTCCAACTGTAGTTTGAGTAGATGTTATTCAAATATGCTCATAATTCGAAACGAGCACAAAGTGTTGTTAGCAAAACTTCCTTCCTCATAAAGGGTAGCAGCATCCTTGCAAAACTAGAGAAAACTCCAACACACAAACTTCCAAGTAACAAATGGAAAACCACACACTAGATTACAATTAAAAAAGAAAAAAAAAAGAACAAAAAGGATGATAAAATGAAAGAAAAAGCAGTCAAAATCGAAGACTAGCTCCTAATCCACACTGCACAATCAAAACTCAAACAACAGTAGACACCGCACCACCACAGCAGAGAGAAAGGTCTCTCCTCCCATCCTCTGTCCTATGCATTCATCAGAGGCTATTTGGTTGGCTACTTAAGTAACATGTCATCCAATATTTTGAAGGGTTAAAAGAAAAGGATAATAATATTTTTTAAGAACTTTTAATATCATAATAATGCATAAATATTCATTAACTTTATAAAAAAAACTATATAGTCAAGTTTAACCTTAATAACTTAGGCTTTTAAACTAGTCTGAATACCTAAATTATTAAATATTATTTTATTTTATTTTTTAGTTAATTTTATTGTTTATCTTAAAAATTAAGATTTTTAATTTTTTTATTTTATTTTAATTTTATTTTATTAATAATAAAAAAAATTTTGGTATTTGATCTAAAGCTCTAAACCCATTTGAGTTTGGGCTTGGCCCAAATTTCTTTGGGAGTAAATAATTTGGAAATGTATGCTCAATAGTTTAGAATTTGAAGATATATATTTTTAATATATGTTAGTTGCTTAATTAATTCTTACTTTTGAAAATATATATTTTTCAATAGATGTTAGTTGCTTAATTAATTTTTACTTTTCCAACCCCTTGTCCCCCTTTTTTCTTCTTTATTAGAATTTCTCAATCTCATCCAGTTTCCAAACAAAATATAGATATTGCAATGGATGTTAAAAACATAAAATGAAAATTCATTTTGTTTCCTTTTCAGAATGAGACATGAAACATGGCTATCTCAACTTGTTAAAATTTTAGTTAAACTTGTCATTTTATTAACGTTATTTGTTTGCTAGTTCACATGAAAAATGATATAGTTAAAAATTGAAGAATCTAATTATTTTTCCACATAAATTAACAACTAAGTGTTAGTGAAATGATATGTTCAAATAAGTAATTAATTTTATTTTCAAATTACTTGTTTGTTATAACATAAAATTAACTCATTAAACCCTTAACTCAGCATCAACTTATCATTTTATTAAATTTTATTTGTTAAATTGAAAGATTTGAAAAATTTAAGAACTTGACAAGTTCCCTTTTATAAATTAATAATTCAATATTAATAAACAAGCATATTTGTATAAGTTGATATAAATTTTCAATTCTCTCAAACTTACAACTCACCTTTTATAAAATAGGGGGAGTAATACTCTAATCCTTAAAATTAAAATAAAAAAGAGGTTCAATTAATAATTTGAAACGGGCCCGCTGGAAGGATGTTGCTTTCCTTTTCATAAGCGATAATTGTTGCAAAGCCTAATGCTTTATTTGGTGACTAGAATAACCACACATTCTTACCAATATTCCACAATTACCCATCAGTAATGTAAACCCTTACCCTGCCTAGCCGCAGCAGCCACACTGCATCATCTTCATTCTTTAGCTCTTGCTTCTCTGCGTTGTTGCCTTTCTTCTTCCTCATTGACTCTCTGTTCATCAGTCGCCGCCTCTGGCCGGCGCTGCACTTGCTCTTTCACATCGCCTCTTTTCTGGTCTTCTTCTTTTGCAGTGGGACGACAATACAGTATGTAAGCAGCAAAATTTTTGGCTCCTACGACTCCATTGAATAATTTTCCAATATGAAGTTTTTGGAGATCTCTGTGTACCTGCCTCAAGATTCAAGCATTATGAAGCAATGGGAAGTCAGATTATCGGTGATGATGCTCCGATTCGCTACTTATTCGACAATTTCCGCAACTGTAATTTCTTTGATTAAACTCAGGTACTCTTTTTTTTTTATTTAATTTAGTTTATATTTATTTAATTTTTAAGTAATAGATTCGAAATAGTAAATTTTTGTGAAGTTAGATGATGGCTTGTCAGAAATCAAACATTTGATTTACAGATAGTTACATGAATTTTTTTTTGGATAATCTAGTTTACAATTTTCAGCCCATTAGAAAAAAAATATAATCTTGAGTTGGTTCGTTTTAATAGAAATTTACAAGTTATTTTAGTACGGCTAACAAGTCACTCGAGAATGTCCTCATGAATTCAGATGAAAGAAATTTCATAAGGTTTGATTGGCTTTCTGCAAAGGATACAAACATGTGAATTGAAAATTCTAGATGTAGAATAAAGTAGCTGCCCAATTTGACAATATAGAAATTAAGATCAACTAACCTTAGCTGACTTGTCTGTACTTGCACGTATCTTTTCTTAAAAGACAGGGAAGTTTGGTGAACTTTACTTCACCGTTCAACCTATATGTAAGTTTTTGAAAGAATCACATTAAGGGCTTTGAAGAGTTAGATTATTATACTTTAAGCTTAAAAAATTCTGATATTACATTGCAGGCTCAGTGTCACGGATGATATTTCCGTGACCGTGTAAAGACTAAGATAATGAACGGTCCGCTGGTTAGCCTCGCACAATATGAGTAAAGGGGGCGCCATTAGCATTGGGGGTGTTCTGCCTCAGTCTTCGGACTGTGTGCACAACTGGTCGGGGGCTAGTGCCGCCTCCCTGATGAGCCCATGGCAGGGCGAAACCAGTGTGATCCGTACGTGGTAAGGCTTGTCCTGAGGATTACGGGGTCCTCCAGGACGCCGCACGGGCGCCGTGTGCTGCGCCAGACTCTCAGCCCGTGACAGAGTGGTATCAGAGCAGGACGTACTTTACTGTCGTGTGCGCGTGGGGTCCCACGTTAGGACTGGTCGGCCTCGGCACTGCTCCAGAAAGGCCTCCGAGCAGGTGGGTCCAAAAGTGGGGACTCGGGCGGGATGGTTGGCCGTTGTCGACTCCACTCCTGTTGGCTCGCGGGTGCGAGTGGGTCCGAAGAGTGCAGGACTCGGGTGGCCACTCAGCAAGTAAGCTGATGTGTTTGTGGCAGTACTGTACGTACGATCCTTGGGCGGAGTCGTTCTCCCCTAGCACGAGGGCGTGCTAGATTGGGTGTGGGAGAATGTCACGGATGATATTTCCGTGACCGTGTAAAGACCAAGATAATGAACGGTCCGCTGGTTAGCCTCGCACAATATGGGTAAAGGGGGCGCCATTAGCATTGGGGGTGTTCTGCCTCAGTCTTCGGACTGTGTGCACAACTGGTCGGGGGCTAGTGCCGCCTCCCTGATGAGCCCATGGCAGGGCGAAACCAGTGTGATCCGTACGTGGTAAGGCTTGTCCTGAGGATTATGGGTCCTCCAGGACGCCGCACGGGCGCCGTGTGCTGCGCCAGACTCTCAGCCCGTGACATCAGGGTCTCTTGCAATTTTTTTAAACTAAAAATATAATTTTGCCCTTATGATTTGAAAACACAACTTACACAAAACCCTCAAAGCAATGTCCTCTTCTCTATCTTCTTGTTTTTTTTTTTTGGCTTTCTAGCTTCGTCTTCAAAGGCTACCATTAGAGGAATAACAAAAAGAAAGGAGAGAAGAAAGTCGTGCGACCCTTGCCGCACTCGAAGGTGTGAGTAATAGTTGTCTTCGGAGGTTGTCGCACTCAAATGAGAAGGCAGGTAGTCTTCGAAGTTTGATGAAGTCACTTTGAAGGTTTAAGCCTCGCCGTACTTGGGTTCGTGTGGATGGGAAAATAAGATGAGAGATTGGGAGTAGTCACTTTGTTATTTTTGACTATCGTCGATGTGGATAAGTGTAGAAGTTCTAGCCGTTGATAGACGAACCATTGATCATGATATTTCCTTTCTTTCCTTTCATTGAGTTGCTGTTGATCGCTGTTGTGGGGGGTGACTTGTGGAACTCATGTATTGACATTACTAGGACAACACATTTACATGCCGTTGTGATAACCAAGGCTAGCTAAATCCCAAGTATAAGTTACCACAATTCAAGGGTTTAAAAGATAATTAGTTTAAAACAATGTGATCTTAGGAAAACCTTTTTAAAATATGTTGTTCGGGCTTAAACCAAAGTTCAAAATCAATTAAATATGATAACGGAAGCATGAAAAACAAATAGCACTTATAACAAGTTGATACAAATGGACATTTTCCAAAAATTTGGCCTGTCTGCCATAGTACAAGTTACACCCCCCCCCGCGATGGATGGCATAGAGGAATGAGTCCTCCAGAAGGCATTTGTGCTGCGGCGCGCATCTATTGTTATGACAGCATTCTGAACTTTTGAAGCATGCCCTTTCACTATTTGATGTTCAATTTGAATAGTTCAAGTGTTTAGACGAAGTTCTTCGAGCTCTCTAACTAATAGCACCGATATCACATTCAAATAATTATCCGTTAAAAAGATGGATACCCAAACAAAAAATGGTTCGTTTTCACCTTAAAATACTTTTAAATGTGTCCAAACCATACTGCCAAATGCTATTGGCCCTGGAATTACTTTGATCATCTCAAATAGACTACACACAACATGAGAAGCCAATCATATCACACAATTAAATATTCATACTTAAAATGACTATTAAACCCCCATTTCACAACAACACAAAGGGGTGGATAAAACTTAACACATATATTGATTTGATCATTTTGATGAATAAATCATTTTAAATATATCACTTGTAATTGTATTTTGGCCAAGCACACTTATTTAATCACAACAACATCAATCTTGGGCCAAGATACGCACACTTCACATATTTTTATATAAGTGATAACAAAACAGTGTCATGTTCCTAAGTTGAGATTATATTATAGCAATATTTATTACAAACCTAAAAGAGAGGAAAGGGAAGAGCTATATAATAATTCTTTTCATTCTATCGTCGCCCCTTCCTCCTTCTTGCCCCTATTGGAGCTTTCACCTGTAAAATATTACTACGAGATGAGATAAAAATTTCAATAATAGAATAATTCACTATTATTAATTAACGTGCACAACCATAAGGGAGTAAAGTTATTAAGCACTAAAACATACTTTTAATATATTATAACATAACATTTTCTATAGCAAATGTATATTGCCACTTGAGCATATTTAACAATTCCTTTTCATAAATATAAGTCATTTACAACTAGTATGATCATTCTATCATCCGAGCTTTTATATCATCTCGATTGAAACCTTAGGCTCTTGGATTAAGTGCACACTCACAATAGCTTGAGCTCACATTTTGTGGTAGGATCACCCAGCCAAATGTGTCCTATGCTAGTTTCGGACTATGGTCTCCTCCTATCACACACGAATCGATGTATTGTTAGTCTAACGTTGCATTATTGATACTAAGAAGCGTCACTCTTTAACATTGTATCTTGCATGGATACTAACACCGTATCTCACTAGACATTAAGGAGATACATATTATATGGACTTCCACTACTCTTTCTTACAAGTGAACTCTCACCACCTAACATGATTATGCTCACCCTCATCATATATAACACATACATTTCAAATTTCTGAACCGTCTATATAAACTTTCATCATTTTCATTGTTTGTAAATAATTTTTCATGCACAAAGTCACATTTCGCAATATGCAAGGTCATTAAATTTCAAGTAACAAATTTAATATATTTATTTATAAACAGATGAGCAATATGATCAAATAGTATAAATTATTCCATTATTTCAATCTTTTGACACACAAAAGGGTTATTGTGGCTCAACATTAGCTTCACATGTTTTATATGCACAATAAAACTCGAGCAACACTCAATTTACATAATAAAGTGATAATTGTCAATCATCACTCTGAATAAACTTAGAATTCACTAGTTTCTAAGTATCCATAACACTTAAATTCCTTATTTAACAATATCAACCTTTTTATACATTCTAACCATACTATTAAATATCCCAACATATTAAAATTATCATCTAATTTCTCACATTGTCTCAAAATCTTCAAATTATGTTTAGGGTTCGTCCAAACCCTCAACAAAACTTTCAAATCACCCTAAAACTTATAAACCTAAGGTTAGAGGCTTGATATAACTCCCTCAGATTTTAAATAAGCCAATGGGTTCGATTTAAACTAAGGAAATTGAGATCAAAGCCCCCATTAGCCCCAAAAGTCAGAATTTTCGCATAAAGAGAAAGGAGAGGGAATGTGGAACTTATCCAAGGATGATTCAAGCTCTAAATACATCCAAAATGGTGTAGAGATCGTGCCCTAGTAGACCCTGGTAGTTTCTCGTTGCTTCCTCGTGATTTTCTTTATCCCACTTTTGATTTCGGGTTTGTTTTCGTGAACTAATAAGTGCAGATTTTGCACGCCTGTCGTGGTGCATAGCACAATGAGTCCTTTATCAATTCAAACCTTCCTTTATGTTATGGCCCGCTCGAACTTCAACCTGGCCTTCTTCTAAGACTGTCTAAGAATCCAAAAACTATATTAGTCTCCTATAAATATCATTAATTAATAATTTATCTAAATTGAGAAAAAATACCCTTGAAAATATTGATAATTCTTAATTTAAAAACTTAGCATGTTACAATTCTCCGCTCCTTTTAGGAATTTTGCCCTCAAAATTCAGAATCTCACAAGCACATACTTGTGAGAATAATTGGGGATATAACTGCCTCATTTTGTCCTCGGTCTCCCAAAAGACTTTAACCAAGCAAATAGTCTTATTCCTCAATTGTTGTTTTTTCACATCCACAATCTGCTCTAGTTCAGCTCAATAGGTCAAATTTTCTTGAAGTTTTACATCTTCCTTCTTAATAACATGAGAAGGATTATGTTGATATTTCTTGAGCTAACTCATGTGAAACATATTATGAACACTCGACAAACTCGATGGTAAAGCAATCCGATAACCTATAGGTCTTAACTTCTCCAAAATCTCAAAGGAACCAATAAACTTGGGAGTCGATTTCGATCTTCCTAGGCCAGTCATTGGTGTGGCCTTAAAAAACACATGGTCACCCACCCAGAATTCCAACAGTCTTTTACGCTGATTCGTGTAGCTCTTTTGTCGACTCTGGATTATCAACAACTTGTGCTTAATCAATTGGATCTTTTGGGTGGTTTGGTCTACCAAATTCGGGCCTAACAAACTTCACTTGGTTAATTCTGCCTATCACAGAGGCAATCAACATCTTTCATATAATGCCTTATACGGAGCCATTTCAATGCTAGAATGAAAACTATTATTATAGGTGAACTACACCAACGATAGATGTGTATCCCAACTACCTCTCAACTTTAAGGCACAAGCTTGTAACATATCCTCTAGCGTTTAGATAGTCCTCTTAGTCTGGCCCTCTATCTGTGGATGATAGGCCGTGCTAAATCTTAACCTAGTGCCTATTGCTCTCTACAATGCTCTCTAGAAGTTCAATATGAACCTCGAATCACGATCAGAGATAATGTCTTTTGGCTCCCTATGAAGCCTTACTATCTCGTTTACATAGACCTCGGCATACTTCTCTAGTGAATATGTCGTCTTTACTGCTAGGAAGTGTATTGACTTCATCAATCGATCCACAATTACCCATATTGCATCATAACCTGTTTGAGTTCTAGGTAATTTAGTGATAAAATCCATTGATATGCTATCCCACTTCCACTCTAAAATCTCTAGTAGTTGCAACACACCACCAAGCCTCTGGTGCTTAATCTTGACTTTTTGACATGTGAGACACCTAGCAACAAACTCTGTCATATCTTTCTTTATTCCTAACCATCACCACATTTGCTTTATATCCTAATACATCTTTAGAGAACACTTCGGGGAATTCATTCACTACCACTATCCTCTTAATTCCTCTATCATAGGCAGTATGAATGGAAAATAATACCATATGCTTGATAACCTTGTTAAAAACACTTTTCTGCTTGCATCACAAACAAAAACCTTGATTGATTAAGTTTCACTGTAGGTGCAGTGCACATTAGTAAAGATATCATCTTTCTTGCATAGTCTAATGTCGCATTGTTTGCCGACAACTAGTCCATACCAACCACTACATCAATCTCAATCATGGGTAGGCAATCGAATCAATGGTGGTTGATCTATTTTCAAATCTCAAATTAATACTTAAACAAGTGTGGTAGGTTTTAATAGAAATTTCCACTGGTATAGACACATTAATCACATATAGTAGGGTAATAAACAATTTCAACCTTAACACACAGTCATTAGAAATATAAGAATGGGTAGCACTTGAATCAAACAAAGCATCTATATTGCAGTTGTATGGAAAGATTTTACTTCTAATCAAATTTGGAGATGTACTTGCCTCCTCCTAGGACAACACGAATGCCCTGCCAAGCACAGTTGATCTCTACTATGTGGTACCCACTCTACCCTCATCATATTATCTAGCAATGTGCCTCATCTTGTCACACTTAAGCAAGCCCAATATTTCCCCATATAGTATCTCCCATACTTCAAATACTGAGGGGTTTTGGCCGTGCTAAGTGTTGGTACAAGCATTATAGAAGCTTACTTAAACAGTTGTGCACCATTGGCATTGTTCTTTAGCCTACTACTCCTTTGGAAAGAACCTTAGGACATTGATTCTTTCTGGATGGCCTTTTTCTCCCCAAAGCTAAAACTAAATCTCTTACTGACTCTATCAGTATGGCTAAGCGACTATGAAAATCTGTCTTGACTATCCCTTCTCTTTTCAGTCTCTGCCTCTTTGCCCTTTTTTGCAGCTATTCTCAACTTATTGCACATCTCATCATAAGATGTGATCTTAAACAAGGCTAACTGCTGTCTGTACTCAAGCCTCATCTTTTTAAGGAGTCTCTTAGCCTTTCATTTTAGTCATCATTTCCCATGAGATAAGTAGAGTATTTTTGACAACTAATTGAACTTAACGATAAAAGCTTCTTCATCAAGATTTCCCTACTTGAATTCATGAAATTCAGCCTCTTTCTTTGCTTTAAAGGCCACTGGGAAGTAAAAGTTGAAAAACCTCACTTTGAACTCATCCTAAGTCTACTTAACTCCACCCATGGTCTCACCGACTTCCACTATTGTTTGGCCTTTTTTACAAACAACACGAAGGTCAAAGTCACTTTCTAATACTCTGAGCATGGCACTACCTTAAATATTGTCTCTATCCTTTCAATCCACTCCTCGACTTCACCCTCCTTAACCACCCACGCATTGGGCCCAGCTTTCTCTAAGGTAGTACTTGGGATTTTTCTCACCCTACTAAAGAGGTCTTTTGGAGCTTTTCCAAACTCGAACCACTTAAAGGAAAGTTAGACCCGTTGCATGAGTGGTTAAGGCTCTAGTTTCAAAAGATCCCCGAGAGAATGGGGTGAGGATTGTTACATAAAATTAAAGTAGTGCAATGGAAGCATGGTGGTCCCATAACCCACAAGTCCCAAGATCGAAACCTGGCTCTGATATCAATTTGTAATGGGTGTTCTAAATTAGGATTTAGATCAGTACACTAACTAATCAAGGACTAACCTAAAAGGATTATTTTATAAGAGATTAACCTAGACAAATTCTTAACATGTATTTTCATAAACGATTCAAAACAAATGGATTCTAAATCTTTAAATATTTCAATAACTCATATTATTCAATTAAACATATGCTAAAGTATGATAAGGAAACACATCTCAATATGGGAGAAAAGCTTCCCCTTTTATTTTCTCTCTATGCCTTACTCCACAAAAAAAAAAATATATATATATATATATTTACAACATAACACTTGACACTCAAACCCTTCTATAACTAGCAGCGGGGGGCCAAGGTCTCAATCACATTTATCACAATAATTATTACCTAGTGATCATACTCCATATATATTTATTCATCAATAGTCCATCATATGCATGAATTTTCCTTTCATTCACATATAATTAATATCAACATTCACCCTTGGATATCAAAAACATAAGGGGAACCATAACATATTCAAGTTATCAAATTAAGCAGATAATAATTATTTTCACTTGCATAAATATTTT
>NW_026555644.1:0-55352 GCF_029017545.1 Prosopis cineraria | reverse complement strand
AAATATCAATGTATAGTATAAATTTTATATTTTTTATTTTTCTATATTATTATGTTTGTATATTTAAAAAAAAACTATTTTTTTAACCAAGATTTAAATTTTATTACTAGACTTCTAAATGTGTGTTGTTTTAATTTCTAAAAAATTATGAGAATTTTAATTTTTTTTAATTTTAGAATATTTTAATTAATTTATAATGTTTAATTTTTATTTATTTTTTTATTTTTTTGAAAAGGTGCTTGCGAGCTTGGCGCTGAATCCTTCACATAAGGGTCGAGCTTGAAAAATGGGTTCAAAATAAAAAATCAAACTTTAGAGCTGAAGCCCTTAAGGACTGAGCTCGTCCGTATTCTTAACTCTAGTATTGAAAGATAATTTGAGATCCGAGCCCCTATTTATGTTTGACAATTAATGTAATCTAGGATTAGCCCTCCTATCTGCGGGGAAAAAAAAAGCACATATGATTCTAGAGGATATTAACAAAAATCTGCAACAAAGACCATTTTCCTTAAGTTCTTAATCAAGCCTTTTAAAATAGCACCAGATAAGAGCATCTAGAAATTATGGGCTTTTAATATAGGCAAATCATTTTCCTCAAGTTACATAAACAACCGTGCCATGTGATATCAGTAATTCAGCTTGAAAATGTTGACGTCAGTAGTGATACATAACAAATGAATTCACTTAATCATATAGTATACATGGTGGTACCAAAATGACCTGGTTTAACAAGAATCTAAACATATTTGCGGGCCTTCCTTTAACATCTCATGCCTTAGAGTTGAAATGGTCCTTGAAATAGAGAAGGTGAGGACAGACTAAATCACAATCACCGTATGTAAAAGTTCATACTTGTTTATCTTAAATAACTTCTAAGCGCAAGTCAGTCCATATCTGTGTAACAAATTTCAGCAAATTCTGGATCATCATTAGGACATGACAAGGCATAGCAGCAAGGTCAGGCAAACACATACTTGATTAGAGTTAAAAGGTAATTTCGTAGCATCACTCCTTTATTGTACCTTGATGGATACTAAATCCTATCTTCCTTTAGGCCATATGTAAATTAGACTAAAAGCATCCTTCCTACCAATTAGGACAAGGAAAAAAAAAAATCAAAAAATCCAGTTAAACCAACAAAATCACGAACTATACATTTGCAATCTTCAACTCAAGATAAAAAGCTGCAGCAGAAGACAACGAAGAACTGGAGCTGTTAAATTCTTGTCCAAGTTATACACTAGAGTTACACAAAAACAAGATGGTATTAGACTTCACCCTAACTCAAAATCCAGTTTCTTTCATGAAAAGGATTGGGTTAGCAACTTGTAGTTCGGTTTTGTTTAATGATAATCCGAAGATTAATAGAATCGAATTTGGTCCATACATTAAGAAACTAGTTTTATCAGTCCAGTACTTGCTTAACTTTTTTTTTACCCCTTTTTTTCTATAAAAGGCAATAATCCATTGCAATCTAATAAACTCAATTAACATATAAAAAACACTTATAATAATAATAATAATAATAAATCTATAATAATTTTTAACAATGAAATAAATATTTCTGTTATAGTTCAAATGATTTAAATTTATAACTTTAACAAAAATAACACTCAACAAACTTCAATAACACTACATTACAATAATAATTTAAAACAAAGTCAACAAATCTTCATACAATCATCTCTTTAATATCAATTATACTTGAAGCATTTGTTAAAAAATAAATTAATTATAATTATAATAAATAAATTAATAGGATTAGATTAGATCAAGTGGTCTAAATGCTTAGTTTCTTATCCAGTTCAATCTGAAGAAGTAATTTGGTCTTTTCAATAAGATTGAGATCATCTGAGTTGAATTAGATCATACAAGATTGAAGGATTTTGCATATCCCTGTTATACAGAAAGCCAAGTGCTAATTGCCTAGCAGAAAAAAAAAACAAAAACAAAAACAAACAAACCCAGACCTCTTTTCGAAATACGTCTTCCATGGACGATTAAATTTCTGGTTAAGTTCCTTTTTCTAGTAACTTTTCCGATTTTTTTATTGTAATTCAATTTTAACTTTTATTTTGCAAAGAGTGATCACTCACGGTCACATGCTCACTCCCTAGCCAGTAACTGCTGCTCCATACCCTTCCAAAATGGGCGTACTCGCCAATGATCTTCCTGGCCAATAGTAGCCAGTGTCTCTTTTTGTTTTCGGATGATTGGATGAGAAATCGTTTCAAGCCAATAAAACGATACAGGAAAGTTGCAAAGCTCCCTCGCAGAGATTGTAGCCTGTCACTGTCCACTCCACTTTTTTCAATATTTTCATCGCATCCTATCATGAAATAGGATTCTATAGCTACCCACAACACCATCCTCATTTCGCAAACTCGCTTTTCCACTTTCTGGAATCACAAGCAGAAGCTCACAACAATGGCCTCCTTTCTACCCCTACTCATCTTTCCACCACTTCTTCTTCCTCATATGCCAAACCCCATCTTATCCGTAAGCCTTTTACTGCCTCTCTCAAACCTAAAAACTCTCTCTTTTTACTCTCTACTTTGAAAGCTTCGGCTGACAATGGGGTCGGAACTTCAGCTGCCACCCAAGTGGAACCGCCTCCTCCGCCGCAGCAGACGGCCTCCGAGCCTCCTTCTCCTCCGCCGGCGTCTGAGAACCTTGAGGGCTCTGTGGGAACCAATGGATCCGTTGCTGCGGTGGCCGAAGAAGCAAAGGTGGTCGCTAGTTTGAACTTCAAGGATGACAGGTGGGTTAATGGGACATGGGATTTGAAGAAGTTTCAGAAAAATGGTAGTACTGATTGGGATGCTGTTATTGATGCTGGTGAGCTTATGAGATTTGCTTTTTCTCGCTAAGTTATTGTGCTTAGTGTGTTGATTAGACATACGTTGTTTAAATGATTAGTTTGAATTGATTGAATACACATTTTGGTTTCAATGGGGTTTTGTTCATATTTGAAGTTTGTAGTGATAATACTTGAAAAAACTATCCATTTGATTAGCTTGAATCTTGGATGACAAAGTAGATATATTTTCTCGGGATCTCTGAACTCAGGTTATGCTTTAGGTTCATCTTCTTTTGCAAATATGCCAATTCATATGCTTCTCAAGCTTCAAGTTGATGAATTTGATGCCATTTTCTCTGTTGCCCGTTCCTATTACGAGGTCCTGAGACATTCTTTATGAACCCAGAAAAAATGATGAAGAAAATGGAAGAAGAAAAGGATTTGGGGCTTTTGGGTGATTCTCTCGTGCGCGAGTCAGATGTAGTGATACCGTCTATAGAAGTTTACAAAATTTTGTGATCAATTTAGAAATTTACAAATTGAACACACTAAAAAAACAGAGAGAAATAGAGAGAGGAGTGAATGAGGATAAAGAAGATAAGCAGATCTCATGTACAATTTCACTCTATGCTTGATTGCATGACATTAGATGATCCAATTTGTATCTGTTTCTAGTCTCAAATCTCGGAGATATTTAATGAAGAAAATTGATTGATTGATTGCTATAACTTGTGTCAAGAATTCCCCTGAGAACAAAGTAAGCCTTTTAAAAAAGTCCCAAGATGTAGCCTCTTTCACTAAGTAAATAAGAATAAGTTTGTTCACAGATTAAGAAGATTTGGAGCAAGGACTTGACTTATGTGTCATTAATTATTTCTCGTTTCTTTTTAGACAAATTCTGAACGTCTTGCTGGATTGGTCAAGGTGATTTGTGTTAATTACCCAGTTAGTTGGTGACCCTAAAATCTATATAAGGGATCTCGCGTTGTATTAGAAGTGAGGCATTTTTTGAAGTGTTGCTCCCTTATTGTCTCACCCCATAGGTTTGGGGGTTTGGTTCGATGCTCTTAAGGAAAGGGTTATGTTGTTTTCATTGTAAATCACCTTGGAAGGATTTGTCATTCTCATTGTCATTTGTTGGGTTGATTAATGAAGATTTTTATCATTTTGTGGTTAATGTTCCTTTTCCTTTAATATCTTAACACGGCCTAATCTAAAGTATTTGCTTTGCTCTTTGTTTACAGAGGCTAGGAGAAGAAAATGGCTTGAGGCTAACCCAGAATCATCCAGCAACGAAGATCCTGTAGTTTTTGACACCTCCATTATACCTTGGTGGGCATGGATGAAGAGGTTCCATCTTCCAGAAGCTGAACGGCTTAACGGTTTGTTCTTATTTGTTTTCTGAAGTGAAACTAAAATGAGGGAAAACCCCCCCTCCCCCGACACAACTACATGTTCCTGTATTTTGATTGGGTTTTGTTTTTTACCCCTATGGGTTATTTCATTGCTTCCAGTCCCTTTACTTTGATCAGTCTATAATGTTAGTTCCTATGATTTTAAAAACGCACATAAAAGCCATGAGGAGATAATTTTGTTAAAAAAAATGTAAACGGAAATAAATTGACTAGGCATAATTAAAAATGAAAGGTAAATAATAAAAAGCTTTTTTTATATTTGGTTCAAACAGAATGTGAGAGATGAAAGCGAGTTTAAGCACACATCAGCAAAGGGGTTAACAAAGTTAAGCACATGCCAGTAAAATTAACTTTGTCAATGTCAGCTCATGGTCCTTATGGACATTTTTAAAACTATAAAAACTGACGTTCCAGACAGATCAAACTAAAAGGATGGGTAACAGTGAAATAAAATTATAGGATTAAAAACAAAATGCAATCAAAGGTCCCTATTGTTGTATTTTTCCAAAAAAAAAAAGCAAAAAAATAGAGAAAGGGTTTTGCTTCAAAATGTTATAAACATTGAATTCTGTTGTGATCATGTTGCAGGCCGAGCTGCAATGATAGGATTTTTTATGGCGTATGCGGTTGATAGCTTGACGGGGTTAGGCATAGTAGATCAAACGAACAACTTCTTCTGCAAAACTCTTCTGTTTATAGCAGTGGTGGGAGTGCTCGTGATCAGAAAGAACGAGGACCTTGAGAACATCAAGAAGCTTTTGGAAGAGGTCACATTCTATGACAAGCAATGGCAAGCAACCTGGGAAGATAAGGATGATGAGAACTCAAGCAGCTCCAGAAAAGAGTAATGGAATTGCTATATTCTGTAACTGTATCTTAATAGCAGTATTATTATGTTGCTGGTGCAAAACCATGACAGAACATCAGAACATGTTTTAGCCATATAATATAATCTTATACTATAATCCGTAGCCAACTTGGTCTTGTTGCCTTACGCATCTAATGTGTTGTTTGTTGAAAGTTGTTGACTGGCTCTGTTATAGTCTATGGTGATAGAACCACCATGGTTTCTCTGCTTTTTATCGTTCTGACGGCTGGGAACCGTGAAGGCTGATACAAAGTGGAATCTGAATTCAGTGTGTTGTTGGGGCTGTTCTTTTTGGTAGTAAACCGTCCAGTTTTTGAAGTTGACAACTTTGATTAATTTGAATTGAGTTGAGTAGGGATTCTTTCAAGTAGAAGATCTGCCATCAATGCTATTGTATTACAGGATTTAAACTCAAAATTTCTGATTAAGTTGATCCAACTTTCTTATAAGTTGAACCAAGCGTTTGTTAGTTGTTGAAGCATTTTCTTATTTAAAAATTCTAGGATCAATGTTTCTGGCTTCGTTGGTGCCCAACCCAATTCATTGGTATCGTCTCTTATTTATTAGTGCAAAATCACTCCGAATAAAATAAAAGTACATGTGATTTTTTTTTTTAAATTACCAGAGCAACTAATCTTCAATATATGTGATATTCCTGACTTTTTAATTAAACGGTAAGTTTTGAGATTTTTGTCCCAATTTCTCTAAATGCAAGTATTCAAGTTGGGGGGAAAAAATGAAAGATGAAAGTAATAGAGATGAAGAGAAATTGAAGATTTATCTGCAAGGAATGAATATAATATAATTAATACTACAAAAGAACAATACTAAACATGCTATGGATATGTCTTGAACGTTGGATGCTGTCGAACTGCAAATCTGATGTAAACGAGCAAAGAGAATTATGGGGGACCTTGACGACAATGATATAAGAAACCAGAAAGAAGGCTGAAATTTTGAAACCCAAGTGTTTGTATTGTGTCTTTCATTCACGATAGGATGATATTTTGAGTAGTGTCTTGTCTCTTCCTTTTATAGGGTGGCATATGACAATTTTCTCTTAAGTCTTATGTACCTCCATTTTTTAGGGCATCCTTTTCATAGAGGAGGGTCAATATGATTACGATTAAAACAATATAATTTAATTAAAATATATAAAAATATATTCATACATAACACTAAAAATAGTAGTATCTAGATAAAAAAGCATTAATTTACAAATAAATGAAACATTTACATCTAAAATACATATATTCCAATCATCATGTTGTTTCATGCTCATCAAAAGGATGGAAAAACATAAAATTTAACCTAATCAACTTGTCCAAAACTCTTGAAGACACCGGCTAGAGGATTAGTTGATCGATTTAATTCACCAGCCTAAATTGAGTTCTAACACCATGTTTTTCACACATCTCAGTTGCCACTTTCACTGTAATCTACTCTCCTTTCTCATGGAAGCATCCATTGGGTTTGGACCAAAATAAAATCTGGCTATGGAATAAACAACTAGACGTTTTTTTTCAGACAAATACACAAAAACCTAAACATAATATAAAAGATCAACAAAATCCTGTTTTCATTTATTTTTAATGTGATTATTTAATTGAGTCAGATTCATCTCCTATTAGGTAGCTCTCCCAAAGTTATTTCCCGCATTAATATAGACTCGAACTCATCATACTTAAACAATCATTACGCATTCCTTAGACTAAAATGTAATGATGGTGTTGGACCCGAGTCCAAAGATGAAATGGACTAAACTTGACAGAGAAGCCGTACACGGGTCTAATAATACCTTTTTGGGGAAAAAGAAGTGTGTGAGAGAGATTATTTAATAATCCATCGTTTAGAATTTTTTATTTTTTTTTAAGTGCAAACGCAGCTCAGGAAAGCTCACATTCACCATTCTTCATCAACCACTTTCAATAATAAAAAAAAAAAACAAGAAGAAGAAGAAGAAAAGTGAAAGAGGAGATTCCCAAGCATTTTCCACATTTGAATTAGGCTCTACAGCTCTATGGCCTTCAATCAATCATCCCACCAACGTCAGTGCCAACGTTATCCATTTTTAAAGCTTTCAATCCTTCTCAATAAAAACCTCTACGACAATTACATACATTTCCCCAACAATCAAATAAACCTTAATATATTCTCATCACATTATAATTTATTGTTAATTAATTTACATTTTTTTAAAAAAATTTATATCTTTTCAATTATACTCTTAAATATAATAAATATAATATTTAACTTATTCAAAACATTGACGTTGATTATTCAATCAGGTAAGAGTATAATTAAAAAAATATAACACCTATTCAATATTTTATTTTTTTTATCAAGTAAAGCTTTTAAAAAATGATTTATATTGTGGTTAGGAAGGATTACTACTCCATTAAAATAAAACAAAGTTAACAAAATTTATGGATATTAAAAAAATGTTAGTTATAATCTTGAAATTGGAAAAAAAAAAAGAAAACATGAATTAAGATGCACATCTATCTTTAAAATATGCTCGAGAAGTGCCTACTATTCTAAATTAATGAAAAAGGCACAAGGCTAAATGAAAGTAGCTGTTGCTGTAGCACAAGACGATCCAAAGGTTAGAGGCAACTCAGAAGGAGATTGAGGGATATGAAGGCTGTTACATAGAATGAGCTTCGCAGATGGTGTGAACGAGAGCAGAAGAAAGCAATAGAAGCTGCATCACATACATATATTGGCTGAAAGCATGAAACACATATTTCATCAGAGTCTCTCCCAAATATTCGACCACTTCTCATCGCTGTTGATGGAGAATCCCGATGGTGTCATCGCTGCTTGGAATGCCGAAGTGGAGTCCAGCCTCCGTGGGTCCCACCAGCTTCCTTTAAGCCGTAAGATCTTCCCTATTTGCCTTTTCGCTAGCCTGAGCCTTTTCTCTTTTGTCGCCAATGGCCTTCCTCAACCCGACCCGATGCTCATCCACCATCCCCAAGTCAAGCGTGTCGCCGACTTTCCCTTTGTCTCTTCACTAATGCCTTGTTCGGCAATGATGAGAACTCTAAACTTGCAGGGTCGATGTCTCCAAGGAGGTGATGCGGGATGCCGTTTCATTCGGCCAAAGAAATCTTCTTGGTGATGATGTCGAGTACTCTGTAAACTTGCATTTTGTCTACATTGATAACTTTAGCGTAACACCATAACTTTTACTAATTAAAAGCTTAATCAAATACCATAGTAATGCAAGGATTTAAGTAAATAAAAATAATTATTATGATATAAAGATTTAAAGTCAATTATCAAATTTATTTTAAAAAGATGCTTGATAGAAAAGAGTTAATCTATATTTTAAAGAGTTATCATAATTATAAAAATTTATCTAATAAATAAATATTTAAAACCTAACAATGGTAGAAAAAAGAATAAACTAATTAAAGGGGCTATCAAGGTTATAAAAGTTTGCCCTTATTATTTAAAACCATACATAACACCTTATCATAATGATTCAAATATTTATTTCAATAAATGTCTTGGCACTTAAAAATTCTATATATGATATAAAATTAACAACTAGAAAATAAAGATATTGAGAGAAGAAATAAAGACAAGAGAATGAGAGAATTTCTTATGAATTATTGTATCCTTTAATACAAATTACATGCCCTATTTATAAGTATAGTTTTACACATCAAAGGTTACACAAATGATAAAAGCAAATAAAAGATAATCAACTCTCATGATAGTGAGAGTTTTATAGGAGGGCAATCAACTCTCATGATGGTGGGAGTTTCATGGGAGAAGATGAAAATGAAGAGGTGATAAAGATGGACATACACTATCCTTATAATATTCATAACAATATATAAATATTTATTCTATGTAGATTCGTTATGCAATTCCTATAAAGATTACATTGAGCAAAGATCCATCGAAGTTTACATTGATGCAAGTTGGGATGGAACCTATTAAGATCAAAGGTCAACCTCAACCTATTGTTCATTTGTGTGGAGAAATTTGGTTACATGGAGAAGCCAAAAGCAAAGAGTTGTTTCAAGAAGTAGTATTGAATTTGAATTGAGAGTTTAGGCTCAAGGAATAGCGAAGGAATTGTGGCTAAAATGAGTCTTGAATGAAATACAAGTTGAAGCAAGTTCATCATTGAAGTTTTACTATGATAATAAGGCTGCTATAAATATGGCCTTAAATCTAGCACAACATGACAAATCTAAACATGTTGAGATAGATTGATACTTCATTAGAGAAAAAGTAAAAGTAGGAATTCTATGCTTAACATATTTGTCTACAAAGTTGAAAGCAACTAATGTCTTAACTAAAGGGTTGCCTAGACCTACATTTAAAAATTGCATAAACAAGTTGGATATAATTAACATCTATAATCCAACTTGAAGAGGAGTGTGGGAATATTTGAATTTATTGTAAATATTATAGCCTGATTATTAGGGATTATTGTTGATTATTAGGAGTTATTAACATTTATTACTTTGTCTCCCAACGTTGTGTGTATATACTGGTTGTAACACATATTTTAGAATGAATAAGAAATATATTTCTCTCAATTTCCACAAATACAAATTATGTCCCCCACCATTTCTCCCCAGATTAAAGGAACTCTCCTCTAGAGAGTAAAACAATTAACATGACACAAGAAGGCAAGATGTGAGTGGGAAACTCCAAGTAGTGCCTAAAACCATTCTAGCAAACAAGATGATGGTGGACGGCATCAAGTGAAGAGAAAACAATCCGAGCATTTAGGAGTATAACAGTTGTGGTGCGACGGACATTAACTAAGGAAAATCTAGCTAGAAAACCTATTCTCAGTGTTCCAAATAGCATTCAAGTTTAGAAAGCCTTCCCAACAAAGAAGGTACTAGTAAGGAGGATTATCAGATGAGAAAAAAACTTGCCCTTCCATAATCACAACAATTTTCACAGTAAGTGGAATAGATGGACAAGGTGGAACCTGGGTGTGATGAAACCAGGTGCTAACATTAATAGCTTTAGAAGGCACACTTGTCATTGATGAGGATTGGACAATCTAGTTCCTACTAAGCAATTCCTTTCTATTGACTACATTCTAGAACACAAGAAACAGAGTCCTTGCTCAGAAGTCACAAGAAGCCAAGAGAGAACTAAGGGAAATTTTGTAGGGTTCATTGGAGTGAACACTATAGATTGTGGTGATGAATTACCAGAAAACTGAGTTGTGAGGATTTTTCAAGAGATGAATTAGTATTGCTATATACTCTAGGAGCACAAAATTCATTCTTTACAACGCCACATATGCTAGGATTGGATAAAGATGAGTCCACAATACTAGAGCTATGATTGGGCTTCATAGCAACAACAATATCGTGTAGTTATAAAACTGAAACTTCTGTCTTTTCTGATTCATACAAGTCCTGGTATGATGCCTTCTCTTCCTTTTGTCAAAGCTGACACTCTTCCTCTATCATTTCACGGTTGTCTCTATGCCACATTACTTACCTAGCAATTGAATAGCACAGAAAAATTTGACAGCTGAGGTGATTACAAAATTCATCTAATCAATGGAGTGCATAATCTTTAAGAGTCCTATCATGTTCATCAAGGTTGGTTTGGATGCCTTGGGTGTTGGATCAATGACAGATGTAAATAAAAAATCATAGACAAGATGTTAGGATAATAGGATAAATCCTAGTCCCAATAAATTTATTTGAAAGATAAGATAAATAACGTCATTTAAATAAAATATCCTGATTTAAAATAAAATATTGGATCCTATAAAATAATTTTAATTATGTTTTCCATCAGACACAGAATCGAAGTCAGCCATTTTTTACAGAAAAACTAGAAAATCTAAACTTACATGACTCATCAAAACTACAGCAGAGCTCCAGTTGTTTTTCAATTCGTTATGCAAAACAGTTTGGTTAGGATAAATATGCATTTTAATTCTAAATAAAAAATAATAGCTTTCCAATTTTACCCAACTTTATAGTTAATAATCATATTAAATTGTTATTTAAGAATTCAAATGACAAACAATAAATAAGGGGTGAAATTGAAAGAAAAAAAATAATAACTCTAACCTTGTCTTTATATTTAGGATAAAAAAATTTAAACTTCATCTTATATTAAGAATAGGAAAGAATATAAATTATTCACAAAAGAATATATTTCCTCCTTTAACTTTATACAAAGTTTTATTTTAATTTTTTAATTTTACAAAGTGATTTTTTAGTCCTTTAGCTCTAATATGATTAGTTTTATTAATAAAAATTTTGATATTGCATTTTTAAATGTTGATAAAACTTTATCAAATGTTATAAAATCAGTAAGAAGACTAGCAATACATGTTATATTAATTGATGACTCAAACTAAAACATATTTCTGAGGTTAAAAAAAACATGTTTTATTAATTACAAGAAATTTGACATCAATTTCCTTTTTTTTTTTTTACAAACTCAACTTTCCTAATATTAAATTGGGAAAACTGTTAATACTAATTTTAAATAATTAAAAATCCGATAAAAATATAAAAGTTATTCCTCTAAGTTTATTATTTGTTTTGTTTTTGTTGACTTCTTATTCATCAACTAATTGCTTCTTAATTTATTATGCAAAAAAATTAAAAAAAGATATCACATTAATTAGGAATAATTTATGAACTTTCAAAACTTTGAGCACCCCTCCAATGGGTAATAAAGCTCAAACCAGAGTCATTATTTATTTGAAATTCTTTGAAGCTGACATCATAGATCACCATCATCAAAATTAAAATTATTTGAAAACAAAAACACCTCATAAATAACTGAAATAAGAGGGCAAAACTCTCAAGAAAGTAATAAATCACACAATAAAATCATAGATGTAACGGTATTCTAAAAACAATAATAAACTTTTTATTTAAAAAATAGTAACATTTTATTTGGCAACTCAGCGGCGCTTATTTTATTCGAGATAACGAATGGGGAGAATATCAGAATTCCAAACATTTTTCAACATTTTGATTTTTGAATCTAGTACGACTGTACAGTATCATTTAAATTATCAAATTTAAATTAATAATTTTAAATTCATACTTCACTTAAAATTTAGTAAATGAGTGAATTTCTTTAAATAATTGATATAAATTTTAATAGCTCAAATGATGCAAGTACTTGGTGCGTAGAGTCAATCAATTCAAATTCAAATTCCATCCTTACTAGTACCTCCACGTTCCATCTTAATTTTATATATTTAGATAAAATTATGCATATTAATAAAATTTATTAAATACACTTTACAAATTTTTTAAATAAAAATATATATAAATTTCTAAAAATATTCTTCATTAATATAACCTTAATGATTAAAGAAAGAAAGAATGATTATTATTATTATCATTATGAAAGGTAACACTGGAAGGGTACATATAATAAAATCTTATTTTTATTAAATTATCTTATATATTTTAAAAAAATTAACTAGTTTTTTTAAAAAATTTGTGAATCAGTTAAACTATGTCTTATTAAGCAAGGTGACTATATAATATGAAATATGAAAGGTGTAAATCACGTGAAAACCAACTCTTAACAGCATGCGTGCAAGTGTTGAGAAGGCAACACGTCAACTATCAACAAACATCAGGATAAAGGAAGAGGGACATCTTTGTTGTTTTTCCACCAAACGCTGTAACTTCTAATCACAATCATGTTTCTGTCCACTAGCGCTCCTTCTACTAGATTGGCCTCCCACCTTCCAATATTTCTTCAACAGTAGTAAAACAAACACACACACATATACATATTATACATCTTACTTATATATTGAATGAAAATTCGTTTCAAATTAAAACGGAAGTCTTTTATTTACCACGACTTTCATTTCAAGTTATAAAATATTTTTATAAGAGATTTAACATATTAAAATACAAGACATTTTAAAAAAATTAATAATTTATTAAAGAATAGAGGGGCAAAAATACCCACAAAGTAATCAGCTACGAGCACCCATTATCCTAAAGTGATGAAAAGGATAAAATATTCATAATACTACAATAATATTTATATTTGATCAATAACTATTGGCTTAAATTTTAAAATTGTTATTAATCACATGAATTTAAAAACAATTTTTTAAGAAAAAAATTAGATCAATTGGATCTCAATAGCCTATCAAGGCTAATGCATGCCTAGAGGTTCAAAGAACACATCTATAGGAGCATTTACAAATCGCTCATCAGCAAAGTCCTAATATTAACAACAATATTTGGACCCACAACTTAATAAATTATGATCTAAATCCTTACCAATCAAATCAATATTTGTTGGTTAAGTTAAAAACATTTTTGTTGTAATCTGGTAAAATTGATGTGATTAACAGTAGCTCTCATTAGTTAAATAAATTATTTGAAGTCTAAATCTCAGCCCATCTAATTGAAAACACTCTATCATTTGCTCTTGTATCTCCGGAAAAAAAAAAAAAAAAAACTCCTTTGTCCATGAAGCCTTGAAGTTGCTTTAAAAAAAGAAAAAAAAAAAAAGTCGTTTTCGTTGTATTTCCACCAAATACAATGTGTTTATGGGGACCAGCGCCTCCTCTTTTACCGGATTTGGTTGCCAAACTTATCCACTAAATTTGGAAATTACTCACCCCCATTATTCTGATCTAATCCAAAACTTGGAGTTAGAAAAGCGACCCAACTCACCAAAAATAGGCTTATGTGCTTAAATTAACATCAAAACTTACAAATATAAATACACGAATTAACACGTTACATAATCAATTTACCAATATAAAGACGATAAGTCAACATAAATTGAAAAATCAAACATGAGACTATACTCCCAATATAAAACAAAGGCTAAATTTAAAAACAAATACAAAACAAAAGCTTTTCTCATTCATTAGAATTCAATCAAAGTTCAGTCCTACCTCATTTTTCCAAATGCACGTTATGAGAACTTAATCAATCACAGTATGTTATATGAATAATAATTTTGTGATAGATCATGGAGATTCAAAGTGTGCCGAGTGTATTTAAAATTCTTGAGATAATGTAAACGTAGATCATTGACTTGGATTTATTTGCAAGTGATTATATGTTGAGATATCCGAATCCCCCTTTCCGAACAATACAAATTATACTCACATTAATTTTATTTATAAGTTACTTTTATCATGTTTCACGAGAATGAAGGAAAATCTTAAACCTCATTAAATTTATCTTAAATATTCTTAAATTTTATTATTAATATTTTTATTTAAAATATTTAATAAAAGTAAAAATGTAAAGAGAAGTATTGAAAATTAACAAGTATTTTATAAGTAGGATTAAATTTTTTTTCTCTCTATCCTATCAATAAAATTAGAGAAATATAATATTATAAGTTTTTTATTTCTAATCATATAAGAAATTCATGTTGAAACTTAACTGATATTAATAGAAAAGCAACAAATATAGTGATAATTAATCATTTGAAATTAAATATAACATAATAGGACTCGTTGACTCAAGTCACATTGAGAACTGAAATTCTTATTAAATTAAAATAACTTCTCTTTCATTTGAAGAAAGACCTCCTCGCAACGGCAACTCAGCAAGCACGTGGCGGGGTCACATGCAAGCGAGGGTAGGTATAAGTTTTCACACTTTGAGAAAATTACATACTCGGGTATAATTTTTTATTTTTTAACCTCCCTTCCTTTTCATATTTTACACCTCACAAATTGATATTTTAAATTTTAAACTCATTTGAATTTTAAATGACAATGAACTAATTGCATAGAGATTTTATACAGTATATAATTATTAATTAATTTTTTAATTATTAATATATAAATAAATTTTCCTTGTAATTTTGGGTCCTGAAAAGAGTCCCAAACTTTCATATTGTTATCGTGCTTTGGAACTACCTCAGTCGTGAAAAAAGCAACCATACTTTACACCAACCCACAAATGTCTTAAAAGAAATTCAAAATCTAAAATTCATAGTATCTAAAATCTAAATAGAAAAACCGAGATATCTTGAATAAAATAAATCTAAGATCTATTAAAATAATATAAAACATAAAATTTAAATTTTAAAATAAGAGCATGGGGAGAATATATTTTTTAGCTGAGAAAAATAAAATATTTTTAATTTTCAAATTAAATTTATATTTCAGAATATATGTTTATAATTTAAAATTATAATTTATATGTTTTATTTTTAATTTTTGAATATTATAATTTTTATTTTAAAAAATTATATATGTAATATTATAATGTAAAAATTAAATTTTTTAAAATTTGAAAAAAAGTTAACAATAGAAAAGGACTTACCAATTTAAAATAAGGGCCAATTTAAAATAAGGGCCAGGCTTGATGAAATTACTAATTTCAAGGTAAATAGCTTCAGGACTTTAACCCATATGGCCAGCCCTGCGCATTTATCGGCTCTGAGGATAGTATGAGGTTTTAAAAATTTAAAGTTTTAGAAAATATGTTAAAAAAAATCTGAGATGCTTTTTTAAAATTGCAGTATTATATGAAATACACACATGTGAGCAAACGAAAATATCTTGTGATTTTACATTTTTATAAGTATATTTAAAAAATGAGTAAATTACTCCCAGAACTTTAAGTTTAAGTCTAGTGATAACATAAATTTTGAACTTATTTATTGTGCAAATTATTTTTTTAATTTTTAAAAATAGTGCAATCTAGCTCCTATCATTAACAAAAATTAATTTTGACAGTTTGTTAACTAGAAAATAATAGAAAGGGATTTCAAAAATTATAGAAAAAGACCAAAAAAAATTTGATCATTTTCTTTAATTTGTTGGGTTCTTCTTTGTAACTTTTCAATCATGTATTAAATTTTTTTAGTTATTTTTTGTAATTATTGATGCCCTTTTCTGTTATTTTTTAGTCAACTAATATTTAAAATTAATTTTTGTTATTAATAAAGGTCAAATTATATCATTTTTAAAAGTTAATAGAATAATTTATATAATAGACGAGTTTAAAGTTGATAGTATTAAATGTGTTTAAAGTTCAAGAAATGATTTACTCATTTCCTCTCTATTTAATTATGTGTGTGCCGTGTCTCATGTATTATTTACAATTAACTCATTTAACTTTTTTTTTGTAATTTTTAAATTTTGATATTTTATATCTCGGGTTTAGTTTATCTTATTTTTACCATCTTAGCTAGGACATAAAGGAATACACTCTCTCCGATTCAAATATAAACAATTTTTAAGAAAAATTCACATATCAATAAAGTTTTTATTTCCATAAAAATATATATTATTTTTTCTTTTTTCTCCTAAGTTAAATTACTAAAGTATTTCATGACGAGTAAGAGATACATTTACACAAATATTTAAGTTAATAAATATAAGAGATAAAATGATAAAATTATTTTTTACATGTACTAAATTATTTATAGTTTAAATTAAAATTAGCTAAAAAAATAATTATATTTTTGACTGGAGGGAGTATAACATAGTCTCCCTCACAGAAGATAGACATTGATTTTTTTTTTTTGGTGATTTTTAATGGAAGTAACAATTTTATTAAAAACAAAGTCTGTTTGCTAGAGGCATGTCATCAATTTGAATGCTAGAGGACATACAAATTGGAGTATTGTTTAAATCTTCACTGTACACTTAAATAGTACAAGGAGCTAATTAAATACAAGGGATATTCAAAAAAAAAAAACTATCTCCAATTCTATTAAGAGGACCCCTTTTCAGGGACATTAATTTCGTTTGATGAATGAAACATTTATGATTTATCTTAAAAAAAATGTACCTATCTCTTTCACTCAGAATTTTTACACTTGATTGTATGAAATTTTAGGAATTTATACAATTTTTAACGTTTAAGTAATTTTAACTAATACATATCTTTAATTTATGTAAAGTGGGTGGCGTGCTTTCATGATAAGAACTAAAGGATGAGGAGTAATAATTAACATGACAATGGAGGTGCCTATCTCAAATAAAACATGTTTTTTATGCTCACAAATAGTAATTTTTCGTTGATATTTTCTTTTTCCGTACGCTTCTCCTCGCTCTGACATTTCTTTTGGGGGGGTAATTCCTACTTTTTCGAAATTTTGTCCTCTCCCACTCGGAGGGGACCACTTTAATTAGATAAAAATGTAAATTTAATTAAAAAAATTATGTTAAAATCTTACATAAAAAAATTAATTATTAAAAAATTTATTAAGAATTACTTAGTTGTTAATAAAATTCATAATAATTAATTTTTTGTGTAAAGTTTATATAAGATTCTCTCAATTTGGTTTTCCTTAAGAGAAGTGATCACTCATATCTGCCATCTATTCGGATGGGGAAAAAAGGTTGACAGCAAAAAAATAAAAAAAAGAAAATGAAAATCAAAGAAAACTAAAAAAAATGGTTATTTATGTTAAGAAAAATATGAGAAAATGGAGAGTGAGGGAAAAAAAAACAAATATAATCTTGTGTTAAAATATATCATGTTGTATGTCATTATTTTTATAAAAGAAAGAAAATGGGAAAAATCATGCTAAAATTAACCTAATTAAAATATTTTAAAATCAAATTAGTTGGTAAAAATATTTTTCATTTTAATAATTAGTATTTTTATTATCTAATCATATTTTGAATAAAATTATCTTTAACAAGAAAACACATTTATGCAATTCAAAAAAGTGTACATTGGATTCTTCAACTTTGACACATGTTTTATTTTAATTTTGGGTAAATGAAAAAAATAAGCTTCTAACCTATTGGTCTAGAAGCGTTTAGGACTCTAAACTCATCTTTTATGTAATATTTTCTTTCAACTTTTAAAAATAGTGCAATTTGATTGTTGCAACTAATAAAAGTTAATTTTGATTATTAATTGATTGAAAAATGACATCTAAAAGTACAAAAAATTTTAAAATTACAAAAAATGTTCCAAAAGTATAGATAATAACTCAAAAAATATACAGAAAAAGACAAATAAAATTTTGTATCATTTTTATCATTTTCTGATCAATTAATTGTCAAAGTTATTTTTTATTAACAATAAGGGTTAGATTGTATTGTTTTCAAAAGTTGAAAGAAGATATTATACAAAAGATGAGTTTAAAATTTTAGACACATCTAGACATATACTTTAAGAGTCAATTTGTTCACTTACCCTTTAATTTTTAAACTTCACTAACATACAATTTATGAATTTTTTGTTTAGATCTTAAACATTGAAGAATTAATACGACTAAAATAAAATTTACTTTAATATTAAGGGATTAAAGTGCACTTTTATTTTCAAATTAATAAACCAATTGTCATTCATTCATAAACACTTGTTCATCACAATTTTAAAAAGAAGGGTTAAATGTCAAGTTTGTCCCGGAACTTTTTTTTCAAGGGCGTCTGACACTCTAAACTTTTTTTTAGAGCATTTTTGTTCCAAACTTTTCAAAAAGATAGCATTTTTGCTCCACTGTTAGATATAAAAAATGTTAACTGTTAAATTAAAATTTCATTAAGAGTTAAATAGCATGTTTGCCTTGAAACTTTTTTTTAAGAATGCTAGGTATCCTAAACTTTTGTTTGGAACTTATTTTCCTTGAAAATTTTAAAAGAAGAGTAATTTTGCCTTGCCATCAATATTAACCATTACTTTGATTTTAATTGCCACTTGTAGCCACGCAAAATTTTAAAAAAAAAATTCACCTAGATAGCAAGAACACCTCATTTAGCATCAATAACAATAGCAAAAACAACTCCATGAAAAGCAAGTAAGAACAATAACAAGCAATTCCAAATCATCCAAACCCATACTTATACCTGAAAAGGATCAACTATCCATTGAGTTAATCCAAATGAACTTGCCACGTGAAAATTCTCTTCTTCCATATTTGACAATTTCACTAGCTCACTCAACTATGATGACTCTGCAGACTTTAACCTTGACTTAGATGCTTTTGAGGGCTTCACAGCATCAAACTTGACCATGGTGTCAGTGGCAATAGTAGCAACTTAGATGTTACTGAGGAGCACATGGCAAATCAGGGGAGGATGACAGCAATTTAGGAGAAGTTAAGAATGATGAATTTGCCTTTGATGGATATAATAGCGACGTTGTCGGCTTTAATAGTCATTTATCAAAGGGTGAAAGTATCGATCCAAATGTGAGACTTCTTGCAAGACTCGCAAATCTCGGACACTCATTTTTTCCAACTTCACAATCTATGGTAATGCGGGAGCTTGCTGGTCGAAGAGGAGGAAGAAAAAGAAGAAGAAAAGGATGATGAAGGAGAAGGGAAGGCAAAATTGTTCCTTAAAAGTTTCAGGAAAAATGAACTCCGAACAAAAATTTAGGATACCCAGCGTCCCTGAAGAAAAAATTTTAGGATAAATATGCCCTTTAACTATTGGTCAAATTTCAGTTTAACAGTTAACATTTTTTGTATTTAACGGTGGAACAAAAATGCTCTTTTTTTTGAAAAGTTTAGGGCAAAAATATTCTAAAAAAAATTTAGGGTGCTAGGCATCCCTAAAGAAAAAGTTTGAGGACAAATTTATCATTTAATCTTAAAAAAAAAACCTTAATAAACTTTAAATTTTAAAAAGTGGCATTCCTAACGAAGTGAAGAAGTTAAATCTTGCTTAACTAACTATACATTGTTTAAGTTAATCTTGCTTGGCGGCAAAGAGATGCCTTATTTCCATCACGGGGTCAAAGAAAGCGAGAGACAAAAATGATAAGTTGCTGGCAAGTGGAGATAAGAACCAACGAACACTATATAACGGAAGAATAGTAAATAAAAATTCTTAAAAATTCAATAGTACAAAAATTTAAAAATCAACTGTGTTTGGAAAAATAAAATTGTTTTATACTTGTTGAAATAATTACTTATATTTTTCGAAGTTACTATTTATTCTTGATAAAATTTTAAACTTATATTATTTTTGTAGTATTATCATCTCATAATCAATATTAATAATATCAAATATCAAATTTATAACAAGTTATAGGATTCATAATAAATCATAAACCATATGAATTAATTTTGTTAGCTCCATGAATTATGATAATACAAAGGGAAAATATAATCAATGATCTTATAGTTTTATTGAGTTTTACTTTTAATTTATGTAATTTGTTTTCAATCTTTATAATTTTTATAATTTAAAATTTTTGGGGACTTCAAAAAAATTATATAATATTATTAAAATTATAAGGATTGAGAACTAAAAAACTATATAATTTAAAAGTAAAATTTAATAAAATTATAGAGAATAATGATTGCATTTTTCATGATATAAATTATAAAGTGTAATGTTGATCACTAATACCTTTACTTTCCTAGGGAAAAATTTAAACATTAGTAAATTAGTAAATCTAATAAGTTGTTTTTTATCTTATACCAGAACCCCTTAAGTGGTAGTTACGAATTGTCATTTTCAGGTAAGACACTAAATCAAAAAATAATTTTAAAAATGGCATTTTAGGAAGGGCATGCCCGTAAATGCAGGGGACAAAGGCCGCGCCGGGGCTTGGCCGTTTTCATCTAATGCTGCGAGTTGCACGACCGAACGCAAGGAACACGTGTTGGAATTAGTCACCCACCGCCACACGAATTAAATTATTGATGCTGTTAAATTAAATTAATAGACAAATAATAAAGTCTTTTATGAGAGAGTCCACTGGACGACTTGTATTGTATTTGTGGTACAGCTTCCACGAAATAAGACTTTTCAGTGTTTTATTTAGTACCACCATGTATTCCTCGTGCTTTAATTCTTCCTCCTTTTATTTTCTCCTCCAGAAATTATATAATCTTACCCTTTTCTGTATTCTCTCCAATTTCAAGTTTGAAAGAGAAAGAGAAAGAGAGCCTTGTGGTTGTGTTCGCCGGCAAATATGTCCTGCTCGTCGGAGAACTCGGAGGTTTCTGACCTGAAGCTGGCCAAGTCGTCGGAGCAGTCAGCCTTCTCTCAGACTTGTAGCCTGTTGAGTCAGTACCTCAAGGAGAAAGGCAGCTTCGGAGATCTTACTCTCGGAATGACATGCAACATCGAAGGCACCGGTATTGTTTGATTTTCCAGACATTTCAAGTTTTTTCTCTTTTTCGTCTCTCTCTCTTTTTTTTCTTGCTGTTTTCTTCCTTCTCGCAAATATCGGATGTTGCTTGTTCTCTGTTTGGATTGCCGGAAAATAGACATATAATTCCTTTCATCTTACTTCGTTCTCCATTAAATTTAGTCGACGTAAAGTAAATCTTAGAATAGGATAATAGGAGACAAGTTTCCTGCCATTCCTAATTTTGCTTTCCCTCTCGGTTGTTATAAACTTTTTTTTTTTTTTGGACCAACCTCGGTTGCTATTAACTTGAAACTATGGATCTAACGAATGCATCAGGCGTCCTTGTAATTTTCTCTAATTTGACAAAGATTACTGTTCAAATTACTCCTACTATAAGATTTGGAGTTTAGAATTTAGAGATACTTTCCAACAATTATATGTACTTTCCAAAATCTTCTCCTATAAAAAACTCTGTTTACGTTTTCGGAAACGCTCGACTGTTTCTTTTTTCCTGGCCTTAGTTTCCTTATGGGAACAATATAAGGTTTGAGATATTGTGAGTAGACTGGAGAATATTTGGGGACATGGATTATATTCCTACTTGCATGCTTTTGAAGATCTCTCTGAATTTGAAGTAATTTTTACAGGGTCTCCTGAGACATCTTGTCACTCTGCAACCATTAAGAACCTTCTTCCGACCAAGACTTCTGTGAATCCCTGGTCCGTTCGCTTGTTTCCTCAATTTTTGATTAGGGTTTCAAAGATTATAGTTACCAAATAATCTTAAATATTGATGTATGAGCTCTTTTCCTGATGTACAGTGTGATGAATCCTGTGAGTATGGAGCCTAAATCTGCACAGTTGACAATCTTCTATGGTGGACAAGTTCTTGTGTTTGATGATTTTCCAGCTGAAAAGGCCAAGGAGATCATGGCCCTGGCAGGCAAAGGAAACTCCCAAACTCTCAACAGATCTGCTTATGCTTATCCTTCATTTCCTCCTAATTTGGTCACAATTTCTGCTGATCCTAATGCTGCCGGCAATTTGGGTCAAGAGCACTCTCAAGCACAACCCAGACCTGTTATTGCTGGTAATTCCCTTTTGTTTGACTTCTATGCTTTTGAGACAATGGGACAATATTGTGTTTCTGATCATCGATTTCCTTTTCATACAGATCTACCAATTGCTAGGAAAGCTTCACTTCATCGGTTCTTGGAGAAGAGAAAGGATAGGTAGGCTCTCTCAAACAAATAAAGAACTTTGATCAAGAAATGTTGCTTGTTGCATTTCTGTGCATATTGTATTATTGTTCATTAAATGACAAGTATTTTTCTTTTGCATTTCCAGAATCGCTGCCAGAGCTCCATATCAAACAAACAATGCCAAGAAGCCAGCTGGAGCCATGCCATGGATTGGCATGTCTCCTAATTCACCACTAGTCTGAAGCTATAACTAGCACATCCATGTATTCAGGATTAGAGACAATATTTTTAGTTTTTGGGATGTTAGTGGCAATATTCTTATGCATGGTTCTTTAGGACCAAGAATGAGAGACAATGTCTTAGGTTCCATGTTTGGTCTTCTAATTCCTTGCATCTATAGAGAAGTTACAATTAAGAACATTCATGTATTCAAGACTTACAACCCCTAGGGGTTTGGCACTAGCCAGTTAAATTTAGTTAAGTTGCTTCTATGTTGGTATATGAATTCAATCTCTACCAATGAATATCTGAATCTCTTCACTTCAACGTGTCAAAACAAGTCAAGAATTTTTATTCCACTATAGCAACATGAACTAGAAAAAATTCTTGCCCACAGTTAAATTGAGCTAGACAATATGAACAAGAGAATCAAATGTCAGCATAAATACATGGCAGAAGTGTCTGCTTCAAACAAAATCGCAGGATCGTAGACGTATGCTTTTAGAAACATAAAAGTTATCATCATTTGCATCAACAGAAATCTGCATGAGTGTTAAAACTCTCCGTGGCTTTTCTCGATTCTTCGTAAGAACAAAGGGACAGGTTTTTCCAAGACAGTAACATTAACATTGTTCCAAACATCAGATGTGGCAGGAAGTGTGGCAATTCTCTCGGCAATATGCATGTCTTCGGGAAAAACAGATCCAAACACCGTGTGTGCATGTCCCCATTCCACATGATTAGCCAGGCTAATAAAGAATGCGGGGCCAGAACCAACCCAAGCAACTGAACCTCTCTTAAGAATAGGACAATCTTCTATAGGGATTTCCTTGAATGTGGTCCCTTGTGCTTCTAGTATCCCTTGAACCAATCCATAAGGTGGTCCAAAAGCAGCCTGGAATAAAGAGAATTATTCCATTACAGAATTTGGATGGATAATCTGATAAAGAAAATGCGTGTGCCTTTATGTGCCATGAAAGCATCAGACCAGGAAATTTCAGAGTCTTACGTTTTCTACATGGTTTCCTGCCAAATCCCATGAATCACCTCGGCTCTCTGCACGGTAAAAGTGGCAGCCGGCACAATGGCGCAAAGCCAACAGCTCTAGAATGTAAGCAACAGAATGAGGGGCACAGTCGGGGAAAAGCTGCACCATATAGTATTTAAAGTTGGTGTAAATGTGCACCAAAACGAATCATTAAAAAGCTAATCTACAGATAATAACACGTCGGGAGATGGGTTTTCTGCAAGCAAGAGGCTTTTGGCTTTTGGCTACAATCACAACACATCATAATGATAAATAATAATCTATTGGGTTAATAACTGCATCAGCTTCTAACACACACACACAGCAAAAACCCACTGTCTTAGGTATTATATTCAGAGAAATGTTTCATCCAAGGGTGTTTTGTGCATTGTGCTATCAATTTTACACTGGAGAAGAGAGAAATGCTTTCAAAGTTTACAAGAAGATCACACCCACATGGGTGTTTTTGGTATTTTGACTCCTGAACTTACTGTACTGGGAAAAGGGTTCCAATCGCACTTTCAAATAGACCAGCTTGATTTCATACACACACACACACACACACACACGCACACATAAGCATGATTACTTACCTTTATATGAAGAGTTCCATACTCAGTTTCCAGCCCAATAATACCCTGCAAATAAATAATTGGAAAAAGTATATTAATGAACAATTTAAACATTCATAACATTATAAAGTTCAAACTTTGCATTACATCACACAGGGACTTGTAAGCTATAACTGAGGATTGAAAGAGAGAACACAATTTTACATGTGTAATCTGCCCAAGATTACTCAATAATCACAAGACATCAAATACAAAAGTTGGTGTTCTGCTTGGATATATCATATTCATCCCATCCCATACCATCAAGCAAACCACACCTTGGTACATAATATAAAATAGGTCGCTTAGATAATCACATATTGTCATGCATCCCATGACTTGCCCCTCCGAAGATTATGCTGAACAAAGAACCTTCTAATTGCCATAAAGCACTAAAGTATCTTATGCTCTTACCGCAGGTCTTTGGCTGCATTGCTAAAGTCCAATTTCAAGTTTCTCCCTTATAGATGAGCCCGTTACACTTCCACAATCAGATTTTTTTTTTTTTTTTTTTTTTACAAAGAGACAATATTACCCAATGACATCAAATGAATGCAATGCCATCTCAGCTCAATAGCATTACCAGCAGGTGGTTAGGGGCACCAGATATAGTGAACAACTGTTCGTCTCTCTTCAAGAAACCCCATCTCAATACTTAGTTTTGAATAACCAAAAGAAAAATCCATTTTGAAGATAATTAGCATATCACTGACATACTAATAGGGCTTATGGAAGAGAGAATGTTAAAGCATGCCTTGGTTTCATTTGTTGATGACAGCTCTTTCCAACACATTCATTCTAAAATATCAAACTTTCAGTACCTCTCCCATCCCATAGATGACACCAGAAGTCCAGCCAACTGTTTCCTTAGCTCCTTGCCGTTCAGGGGCTAAGCCGTCCATTTGTTTCTTCAACCAACACTGAAATAATGAATATACATGCAGTGACTTCTATGCTCATGATCATACTGAGGATCCAAAAGAAACTCAATATCTAAAATCTGAAATTAAATGAAATTCTTTCCTACCATATTGTAACTACCAACAATGCTCTATTTTACATTGGTTGTTTGAATCAATATTCATACTTAGAAACCATATAAAGAGATAGCATCTAGAGATAAAGGAGTAATATGTCAATGAATACACACACACACACACGTAGATCTTCAAGCAAGAATTAGAAAGTAACTTACCTCACCAAATTTGGATCCACAAGTCTCACGTTTCCCACAAAACACCCAGGTATCGCACAAACATGGTCCATCTTTGCCAGTACACATGGATTTACAAGCGTTGCAGCAACCTTCGGAACTGTTGAATTTAAACTCAGAACCCCACTTCACAGTCGCGCCCCAGAGCTCCAAATTATCAATTCCTCTACAGCATCCTCCATTATCTCCTCCATAACCCTGATCCGCCCTAGCAGTAGCACCGTCCTGGTCCAACAATGCCATGGAGGCAGAACGTGAACCTGAAGAAGAGGCGCCGCTGGAGATTGCAAACACAGAAGAGACGAAAGCATAAACCATGCCGCATGAGACCAAGCACACCATCAGGAGAATCAAACCAGTTGATAGAGTGAGCTCCGGTTCATTTCGCCTCCGAGCCATTGGAGAAACAGGGCAGCAGATGAAAATGAAGACCCAAAAAAACGATCAAGCCAGAGGATCGAGCAATAGAGCGGGGACATAGAGTAACGTTGACCGGAAAAAGAGGTTTAGTAAAGCGAGTGATGGAACGAATGCGACATAGAGTGGGTATACTAATCACTGATTCATAGTGTTCATATTATAGAGAGTAGAAAGCAGCGTGGTTGTTGAGAAGTTGAGAATTCGGTCCGAATCCGAGGGTGCGGTTGAATGAAAATGAATGATTGTTCAGATGATCTGAAAAAGTTTGTCTTTTTCCTCTTCCAAAGTTTATCTACTCGTTTCTTAAATCGATGTAGCCTTCATTATTCACTTAAAGTGGAAAAATTATAAATCACTAGGCTTCTTCAAAGGCCTAATGAAGCCCGAGGATGGGCTGGATGCTTAAGTGCAGGTTTGAATTAACATTCAATTTTAGTTAGAATCAACCAAATTAAAATTAAAACATAAAATGTTTATTTTGTGTTGTTTGGATTAGGAAAAAATCTCAACTTTAATGTGCCTTAAATGAGCGTTTTTTTAAAAGCTCACAAACCAACTTTTATATTAGCGTTAGCATTAGAAGCTGTTGCAAGCATTTAATGAAGTTTAAATATTTATGCTTTCTCTCTCCACAAGCTGTGTATCTACCCTTATGAGCTATTCGCAAGCATTTAATGAAGTTTAAATATTTATGCTTTCTCTCTCCACAAGCTGTGTATCTACCCTTATGAGCTGTTCGGTTTTTTTTATGTTGCTATGCGTGCTATCTTCCTCTCGTGACCTCCGAACTTGCATCTCCAGATCTGCTTCACCCTCCTCTGCTTCACCTCCCGAGCTATACACACCTAGCACTGATCAGTTGATCTCTACCTCAATTGAAGCACGAAGATCTCCACGTTCAAGCACCAAGATCTTCACCTTTCAATCTTGCATCCAGCATTCCCTGCTCAGAAGCGGTTTCTCCTTGTCACTTCTCGATCTCCACCATGTCTACCAGATTTGAGGTTGCCGTCATTGGATCTACTCCCATCGACTGTCCTTGGCAAATGAGGTTCTTCCTTTCGTCTCATTCCTTACCTTCCTTGCTATCAGCCTTTTGTTCCTCTGTGTTTTGAGTTTTTTTCTTCTTCTTCATCATCTAATGCTTTTCTTTGCGTTCTTGGTGGATGATTTTTTTTCTACTTTTCATTCATTTAGCCTGCGTTGCTTCTCTTTTCATTTAGTCTAGGATACATCCTTCTTCTTCAATGGTGAAATATGAAAAAGCCACCACTGAAGGTGTTGGTCGAAGGAAGCCCAACAGGGGATAACTACTTGACGAAGAAGAGGATGAGCAGAGAAAAGAGATCTAAGTTACCTATTAGCCATTCTTCCTAGTTTAGTCTTTTTCATTCCTTTAGCCTGTGCTGCTCCTCTGTTTATTTAGTTTAATCTTTTTTATGGTTGTATGTCTGCTTTGCTCCTCTGTTTTTTCAAATTAGTGTCCTTTCTTTGTGGTCTTTTTTAGTTCAGTTTTTGATCTGAACTTCATCCTTAGCCATAGAGTTTGGATCTTTCAAGGTTTCTCATAAGCTATTTTTGCTTGGAATGCTTCCTTTCTCATTTTCTTTTTCTTTGAGAATCTCGATCGAATGCGTTGTTCAAATGTTGTGAAGGTCATATTCATTGCATGAAGTTGATTTTCACGTGCATTTGTTGTTCGGGTTTAGTATTGGGGTGCTTCTAATTGGCTATGGTTTTTTTCCCTTCTTTGTTGGCTGCTCATGGCTATGGGAAATCAGCTGCCCTTGTTTTATCAATTGCTGTTGCTATTACCATGGGGTAATGTGCTTTATATACATTTAGATATGAATTTATATATATATATATATATATATATATATCCATTTAAGATATAATGAATATCTTGGGCTATTTATAATGTGTTTCCTTCCTTGTTTTAAAAATGAACAGAAGCAAATATTATGCATTTCTGGAATTGAAAATGCCAAACTGAAAATCTAGGCATATAGCAATTCCTTCCTTATTTTAGGATTATTATTTTAATTTAGTTTCGATATGACTTTAGGATACGGTGGTAAATTGATACATATATGCAAAGATATTTATTAATTTTGCATGTTTGTGATGGCTAGCTAGTCTATAGAACAATGAACACTGATAAAGGAAAAGCTGTGTGGAATTCAACCTTGATAGAAATTTTCATTAAGGAATGTTTAGAGCAAGTGTACAAGAAACAAAGGAAAAAAACTGCTTTCAACAAAAATAGGTGGTAAGCAATAATTGAGGGGTTTGAGAAAAAAATAGGAAAAAGGTATGACTGAAAGCAACTGAAAAATAAATTGGACAATATGAAGAAAAAATGGAATATATGGTACAAATTATTTTCTAGTGAAACCGACTTATGATGGAACAGTGTCAAGAATATTGTTGATGCTCTAAATGAGTGGTGGGAGCGAAAAATCTTAGTATGGATTAGTTATTAAGTGTTTTTTAGATTAGAATTTAATTTGAGAATTTTAATTGTTGATTACTTAAATGTTTGCAGGAGAATCCCCTTTATGAAAAATTTAGACAAAAAGGGTTGAGGTTTGCAAGGGAATTAACCTTCATATTTAGGGATGTCCTTGCAATTGGGGAGACACTATCTGTGCCATCTGCTACCCAAACCCAAATAGAGGATGATGATGAAGATGTGTACCACCCCACCATTGACCTTTAAGAAGGATTCAATGATAGTAAAGAGGAGTTAAATTTATATGACACTGCAACACCTATAGGGGCACTGATGAGTTGTAAGGCTTAAATGTCACCACAAATACCGGTGGAACCAATGTTAATAGAAGTCAAGGCAAGAGAAAGAGGGTTGTAGGAGATGGTGGGAGGAAAAAGCAAAAAGTCTTTGCCTTAATGAAAATAGCAGATGCAATGAGTGAAATAGCTAAGGATAATAGAGTTAGAATAGAGACAGTAAACAAGATTTTGGCAAATGATATAGGAGTTTTTGAGGTTGTAGCTCACCTAAATGAACTTTCAGAAGTTTTTGGTAATAAAGATTTGCATTGGAGATGTGTCAATCTTATTCTATAGAAGCCTATGCGAGATGCTTATTGGCAACTTAAAGACCATTTTGATCACTTGGTCAATTGGTTGAAGCACCAAGTCTACCATCTACCAGATTTTATTTCAAAGAATACATCAAGATGAATTTTTATCTAGGCTTATGATGACTTGACTGGTGTTTTTTTTTTTTTTACTTAAAGACTACTTGTAGTTGCTTTTGGTTGACTTGTACTTCGCTATGCTTATGATGACTTGGTTTGTAGTAAATATTTAACTCTTATCTAATGCTTATCTTATGCTTTATTTTTTATGTTGTTGAATGATATTTATATATTATGTATTTTATATTATATACAAATGATGTTTACATACTATTTTACCTCAGGTTGAAAATCATGAAAGATTCAATGAATATATGTTAGGTTGGAATGAAGGCTAGGATGTAGATGTGACTCATCAATTACTTCCCTTGTTTCAACAAGATATATTTGAGCAAGAAGAAATATGTTAATTAGGTAGTGAATATGTGATGCCATATGTGTGTAAAGAGCCATAGAGAACTAGCAAGCAAACAAGGCAAATGTAAGTCAATGAGATTTTGCAAGGTAATTGTGTGCGATACTAGTTGAGCTTGTTTTAAAGAAATCTAAAAAAATGGGAGTTGAAGAAATGGTTGGAATGTTTTTGAATACAATTGGACATAGAGTTTGTAATAGGATGATATAGGAACAATTTCAGCATTCAAGGAAAATTGTCCATAGAAATTTTCATAAAGTATTAGCTGTCTGCCTAAACTTTTTTAAGGCAAACATAAAGCTATTTGATCATTCGTTTCAACGATGTCATTCCAAAATTCAAAATGATCCATGGTATTGGCCATTCTTTAAGGATGCTATAGGAGCAATTGATGGCACTCATGTGCCATGTGTGGTTAGTGTTGCTGATCAAATTAAATTTATTAGAAGAAAGGGATATGCAACACAGAATGTCATGACTGTATGTAATTGGGACATATGTTTTACTTTTGTCATTACAGGATGGGAAGGTACGGCTCATGATGCCCAAGTATTTGATAATGCCATATCAACTTCTTCAATGCATTTTCCGCATCCACCTTCACGTATATTTTATTAAAGTCACTATAATTATTATTGCATTGATTTAATGTTGGTCAAATTTACAACACTTCCTTTTATTTAATAGGTAAATATTATTTAGTTAATTCTGATTATCCAACACTAAATGGGTATCTTGGTTCATATCGTTGCGAACGTTATCACCTTCCAGACTTCAGGTGAGTTGTAGGATTTACAAACAATAATGAGGTCTTCAATTATTATTATTCAAGTTTGAGATGCACTATAGAAAGAACTTTTAGAGTATGGAAGAATAGGTTTGTAATTATATGAAAAATGTCCAAATTTAAACATAAAACACAAGTTCAAATTATTTGTGCAACAATGGCAATACATGACTTTATTAGAAGAAATTCAATTACTGATGAACAATTCATACAAGTTGAAAATGAAAGTGTAGATGTCTTTGAGGAAGATATCGATATTGGTGAGGCATCCTCGTCAAATATACCTGGATCGTCAAGATAGATGTAGCATGTTCGTGATATAATTAGAGATCAGCTTGTAAATCATATCAATTGAATATTAATTTATTTTAGGTTTTTATGATAGAATATTTAAGATATTTTACTTATTAATTATGATTTTAAATTTAATATTTTTTACTTATTAATTAGTCAAAAAATATAATCATGCTTATTTAAGATTTAATATTTAAGACAAAAAAATTTATGCTTATTTTTGTCATTAAACATCTCAACTAGCTTTTGAATCATATTATCCAAATGAATTTCAATTTATCTAATTGACTTTAAAAAAAAAGTATCCAAACATAAATTACGTTACATTAACTGATTTTTCTTTTAACCTTACTTTGCTAACCTCAGTTGAATTCTAATCTCAGTTGTAAATTTTTTAATTCAAACACACTCTAAATGTGCTATTATCCTACTTGGTCAGTTGGTCCCAAGTCTTGGAGTCTGTTATGTGAAAAATGAAAATTGTAGGTTGATGATTGTTTGGTCTTATTTTTTTGGCAAGGAAGATTGATACTAAAATTCAAAAATAATAAATTTATGATAGTTAGGTTTCTAATAATTTTTTTATAAAATTAGTTATAAATATCTTTTTAAACAATAGTAAATTCAAAAGTTTTAATTAAAAATAAGGCATTTAAATTTTAACTATAATTATCAATTTACAATTGAAATTTTTATTTGCAACTGTTTAAATTGATATTTGTAACTTTTTTTTTATTTAGAAAAACCTATCATGGATATAACCAGCATAAATTTTTTATTGGAAAAACATAATTATTGGTTTCTACAATTACATTGGGTTTTGTTTCTAATCCATATGTCCTTTTAGTCATTGTAATTTAATATCATTAAGAACGTAAGGAACAAATATCACTTAATCTTGCTGAAAGTATACAAATTTAAAACACTAAAAAAAATTACAAAAATTACAAGCAAAACTTGATAAAATTATAGGAACTAACAATTGTGTTTTCTATTTTCTATTTTAAACCTTCATTGTTATTCTATCTTTTTTAATGCATAGGAAGGCAAAACCTTTGAGTAGAAAATAACAAAGCTAAGCAACTAGACATTGAATTGAAGAGTATTATTAAAATCAAGTCACATTAAATATATGCATTCTCGTGATGGCTCGGGCAAGATGCAAGCCTCCAAATTCATATTATAAGTACAAGTATTAGCTTCTATAAAAATATATTTATTTTTCAATCTCTAATAAGTAAACTTTATTTTATCTAATTAAGTTGATTCAACTTCTTTCTAATTGAACCAAGTATCAATATATCGTAATAAAATTCGTAGAATGCATCTTATTGGTTAGAAGCTATGCTCTCTCATTGGTAAAAAATACTTGGGTCCAATTTTAATTCCCTTCTTCCATTGGCTCACTCTATTTGTTCTTTGCATCTTCGTTTAAAATATTCACTTTAGTATCTCAACTGCCTGGCTTGAATCAATTTTAAATGGGAGCATTAAGTTCAACCATTTCTTCATATTCATTTACACCCCTTGGTATTCCCAATGTTTATTCCATTCCTCCCAGTCCGCTGTTAATTCCAGGCACTCTTAATTATAAGCATCTTTGTTCGTGTTCTTATCAACTCATTTGAGGATCTTAGCCTATAGGTTTGTTTTTATCATTTCATTGCTTGTTCTTTTATTAATTTTTTCCTTCCGCCCTATTTTCTTTTTCTTTGTTTGGTCCCTCTTGTGTTTTGAGTTGAAGGTTTTTGTTTCCTCGATGACTATCAATCGTTTCACTCCCTTAAAAGACATTCGAGAGGGTGTTATTGATGATGAGGTTTATGTTCAAATTGTATACAAGTTTTGGGTTGACGATGTTGGCTTCTCCAGATAGCAAAGTCTCTCATTTATTGTTTTTTGATGTGGAGGTCAGTCTTTCAAAATATTATATTTATATCTCATTCCCATCATCCGATTATTTTTCGCATGTCTTCTTTGTATCTCTTATAATTTCATTGTTTTTATTGTTTTTAGGGAACTTTTCTAATTGTTGTAGTTGATATTCTTCACCTTATCCATTGCCTATGGCCCATTCTTCATGAAGGTTCTACATATCACATCCAACACTTTGAAATCAAATCGGGTAGAAATCCTATTTCCACCAAGTACTTCATTATTATAGAACTTGATACATATTTCAATAAGTCACCAATCATGGTCCCCTTATTGACTATGAAGTTGATCCCCCCCCTTTTTAATAGATCCTTATAGGTCTAAGAAACAACTTTTTAGTAAGTAAAACTTATCTCATTGTTCTTATAAACATCATTATTCATTCTAAAGTTATGTCTTTCAAATGTTATCTATTTAATCATATGCTCATTAGTTTTTCTTATTATTTTCAGATGTTGCTGGGCTAATTACTTGTGTTGGCCCCCTCAACAAGGAAGAAGATAATGGCTTCGTGCATTGAAAATTCTCCTTCATATGTTAAAGGACACATGGTTTGCTTTGTTCAACTTCATCTTCCTATAACTAAATAACTTTACTTTGTCACCATTTCATTATTCTTTTATTCTTATAGGCAAATAATTTCCTATTTCATTGTTATTTTCACAAATAGAGCAATATTGGCTCCAACTTTAGAAGTTGTTGATCAATTGAATAATTACATATGTTCAATCTTTCCAAAAGAGGTTGTTACATACTTTAGTTCAGACTCAATATGCAAAGCAACTGAAGATTCAGATTCTTTTAAAGATATCTACAATACTAAATTCTTGAACATAATTGAATGTCCTGGAATAGCTCCACACAAGTTGACCCTTAAGATTGGAGTCCCATTGATGCTTATGAGAAATATAGAACAAGCTAATGGACTTTGTAATGGAACAAGGTTGAGGATTACTTTGTTGGCAGACCACTTTATAAAGGGAATAATTCTTAATGGATCAAATCTAGGAGAAGTTTATATTCATCATATGTATCAAAATCCTTCTAAGAGTAATCTTTCTTTTGTCATGCAACGACGATAATTCCCTCTTGTCTTGTCATTTGCAATGACCATCAATAAAAGTCAAGGGCAAACGTTGTCAAGTGTAAAAGTTTATTTGCCAAATCTAATATTCACTCATAGACAATTATATGTTGCTTTCTCAAGGGTTAAATCACAAGATGGGCTTAAACTTCTTATTCATGATTTAGATTTTAGGCCTCTCAATTCTACAACAAATGTAGTTTACAATAAAATTTTTCAGACTATAGCTAAACAACAATAGTTGAACTTCTTTCTCAAAAGACATGAATGCATATTATTGTATTTTGGTTTAATGGTGAAGGAAATTCAAACAAATTTCAGTTTCTTGAATCTATCATTCATATTCATTATCTTGTCTTTTGTAAATGTTATTACAACAAAATCAAATTTCATATATCAATTAAAGGAAGTATGAGGAACACGTCTTCTATATAATAAATATAACAAAATAACCTTAAAAAATTATGCTGATCTCAAGCATAAATTAAGTAATGTTTCATTGATTGCTTTTTTGGGTGAGTAAATGAACCTTTTAAAATATAGCAACAAACAGTTTTGGAGTAGAAAATCATATTTTCTTCTAATAAGTCAACATTATCATTTAAAAATTTCATTCATTTTTTAAAAATTTGTTATTCAATTGTTATTGAAAATATATGTTAATAAATATTTGTTTAGTCTCATAAGATAATAATATTATTTAAATAATAATTCTGTAAATGTTTTGACTTAAAGTACTTCTTAACCCCCCCCCCCCCCAAAAAAAAAAAAGCAGACTTTTGATATCCTTTTAATGATGTCAACAGTAATGTGGCTTCCGTTACGTAAATGGGTGATATTGGATATGGGCACCGTTGGGTTCATAAAAAATCTTGATTTTCATTTTTCTTAAACTTCTGTGGGAATACGCATTTTCAAGTGTCATCATCATATGAAGAATACTTGAAAGCTTCACCAATGACATTGATGGATAGAAGCATCTACATTTAACCTAATCCACATCCTGAATCAGGTTTACTCCATGATAGTTAACTTAGCAATTGTCTGGATCATCTTTTAATCTCTTAATTCTGATATCTTGGATGAACACTTGTTTGGACTAATTTCAATTCATAATAATATTCAAGACATCCCAAGAGTATTTTAATTATAATTATAAATATTTTGATTCAGGCAGAGAATGGTTATGGCAAAGCTTAAACATTTAGTTTTATATACTTAATATATTTTTATCTGATTAAATTAAGACAAACAAAATTTAATGTATCAATAATATTAATAACAAGAGTTTGTTATGGAATAAATAATGAATAAAAGAGCTATATGTCTTGATTTAACTAAAAACAAACGTTTTTAAGTATATAAGATTAAATGTGTGTTTGATTTTCAATTTGCTAAAAGTCTATTTAATAAAAATTTATTTAATAAAAGTCAATTTAGTGAAAGTCATTTGTTATCATAAATTTGTGTTTTAATATATTTTTTTAAAAGTTAATTTGATACACTAAAAATTATTTAAATTATGATAGCTAAATGTGCTTTTAAATGTACAATTATAAAAAAAACACATTGATTTATGATAATTTATAATTTTTATTATACAAATATAATATATTAAAAATATTTATAAGATTGTGATGGAATAAAATGTATTTAACAAGTTTTTAACTTTATCCTTATTAAATATACATACTTAAAAAATATATTCTAACATTTAATAACTTTTATAACATTTAATAAGATAAAAGGGTAAAGATGAATGTGATAATTATTGAAATACCGTGAAAATAAAATTAAAATAAATACTCTTTATTTTATAAATAAAGTCAAAGCTCTATAAATAAGTTGAAAATGACTTTTGAAAAGTTTATAAATTGCACATTCCAAAATTCACTCCCAAGTTAGTTTACCAAAGTCATTTTATAATGTCAATTTACATCTATTATAATTTTTCAAATAATATTTGATATTTGAAAAATTAAAAAGAATATTTGAAAAGTGAAAAGTAATAAATCTAAACGCACCCTGAATATTAAGTTTTTCATACAAAATATAAAAGAAAGGGGATGAATCTTCATACAGATAAATCATGTATCAAGTAATTATTTACTAAATCAATGAAAAATTCGTCTTAACATTATAGTGTGCGAAAGAAAAGAATGTCATACAAAATGAACATACACATAAAGTTGGTTTTTTTTTTAAAAAAAAAACTTTTCAATCGAATGTACAAGATTTGAGATGAAAGAAAATGTTGGGGATTTATTAGTGACGGAATGTATATAGTTTGTATCTTGTAAAAATGGAATTAATGCCAGTAGTATTATGGAAATTGCCACTGCCCATTTTTTATCATCTAATAAATAAATCAAAATAAGCCCCATAGCAACAACGGATCCGTGGCGCAATGGTAGCGCGTCTGACTCCAGATCAGAAGGTTGCGTGTTCGATTCACGTCGGGTTCAAAGTCCCGAACCGTTAGCTACCCTAACGGATCATTTTTTCCCTAACGCCGTGAAAATGTTTGTTTGTTTGTTTTTTTTTTTTTTTGAGGTAAACAGCATCTTTGGTTTGGTTAGAAGTCCAAGGTCCACTGGCTTAATGAATATTCTTTGAAGAATGATAATAACGGTTCAATTTAATTAAATAGTGGTAAGATATTTTGTCATATGCCAAGTCTTAAATTTTTAGAGGAGATAATATACATGATGTAAGGATTGTTTTGAATTTTTTAAAAAAATGTATTTTGACAATTTTTAAGTACTAATAAAATTTAATAGCTATATTTGAAACATTCATTAAATTAGTGATTTTATGCTATTTATCAAATCCAAATTCTTCTATATTAATAAGTATATATTTGTGATAGGAAATAAAATTGTCCCACTCCATCAGAAATTAAAGGGAAAATTACAATTAAGGATCTTCAAAAATCAGTAATAATAATTCAGACTACAAAATGTTGAAATTAAACTTCAGGACTGTAGTTCTTTGTTGCAGTTTGCTTAAAAAATACTTCCTCTATTCTCAATTATAATAAAACTTTAAAAGTATTTTATGATCTCAAGATATAAGACAATATAAAAAAATAAAATTTCATTAATAATGTTTTTCTAATATTACCTTTTAGTAAAAAAAGAATTTAAATGATATTATACTATAACGATTAAGTGTGTAAATACATTTTTAAAAATTTATAATTTTATTTTAAAAAAATAAGTTTATAAAGTATCATTATGAAACTTTATTAATATACATAATTTTTTTTCAAATTGTTTTATAATTTAGGATAGAGTGAGTAATGTTTTGACTAAAACACTCATGTTTGAAATGCACATTTATTCACTAACTTTTCAGGATACTTTAGCCATAAAACTATAGGTATTATTGATTTTCGAGGTGCTCATTTGTGATTTTACCAAAGTTTTAAATCTTTTGTTTTTCTAAATATTTTGATAGGTTATTTTCTTTTTACCTGTTCACATAAAAACAAATTCAGCAATCCAGTAAAATAAGTTACAAAGCCATTCTACTACCCCTGTGCTTTTACTAAAAGTCCTTGCGCTTTACTAAAAATTACACAGCGATCAGGACTCCTATAAATACAACCTCCAATTCAAAAGCTAGGTACTTTTGTCTCTTCTTATTTTTATTTATTTATTTATTGCCTTTTTTGCAAAGAGAATGCAGAGCCTAGGATAGATGAGCAACGTAGTTGTTCTCAGCACAGTTACCACTAAGATCAACTTCAGATTCCTCCTCATCTGCCTCAACATCCCCACTGTCCAATGACCCTCCACCAACTTGATCTCCACCCTTGGAACCTTGCCCCACTGTTGTTCTTGCCTCTTGTACGATTCTCATTATCTCTTCCACACTCTGCCTTCCTTCTTCTTTCTCTGCTTCCTCCTTTGCTTTCGCCATCTCCTTTGGCAAGTTCTTCAGAAACCATGGGTGCTGTTTTATCTCTGGGATGCTGATCCTCTTTAACCACCACCACCAGAAATCAATCAGTTAAAGTCAGAGATACCCTTTTTTATAATAGCTAAAGTGTTAGATCTTTCTAATCTCTACAGTTGCATTTGCATATGTAAGGATTTGAATTTAAATTTGAATTTGAATCAAATCTCCTCTTTGAATATATAAAAGTTCATGAAAATCTTTTGGTCAAAAAAAAAAAAGTTCATGAAAATCTAAATCTAAATTTATGTTTTATTAAAATTTATTTATAATTTTAAATTCCTTTTAAACCCTAGCTATTTGAAATTTTAATATTCTAACTCTCTCATTTTTTTCATGTTTTTTCACTATCAATGCCTTTGTTACTCTCGTCTTTCCTCTCATCTCTCGTCATCATTTTTCATCGATTGAAAAATAAAGGTGAACCCATCACTATCAATCTTCTGGTTCTATTTCAAATTTCAATTTGTCTTTTTTCTACTCTTAAAATTTTTTGCACTATTCAAACAAATAATTTTAAATACATGAATTTTAAATATGAGATTTTAAATATAAAATTTAAATTTAAATTTATCGATCCAAATGTTACCTAGTCAGTGGCATGATCGTCAGGGCAGAGATGCTCGATAGAATGGTTCATAAGAAAGAGTGTGTGTGTGTGTGTGTGTGTGTGTGTGTGTTACCTTTGCAGGATTGGCAACAAAGATGCGAGAAAGAAGGTGTTTGCAGTCTGCAGAGACACGTACATAGTCGGGTATGCTGTACTGAACATTCAATATTCTCTGGCAACACAAGTGAAGTGATCAGAGTTTGAAGTTTACCGATAAAAGATCAAAGATTTGAATCAAAAGAGAATTAAATTTGAAGTGGTATAAAAGCTTAGCTCACCCCAATCGTTTTTCGGAAATTCCTAGGATCTTCAGGTTCTTCAAACGGGTAAGCTCCAACTAACATGACATACAAAGTCACACCACAGGACCAAACGTCTGCAATCTAATGAAACAGCCAAATTGGAAAGAAAAGTGTACAGTGAAGACTATATGGCATCAAGTTCAGGGCACTGCAGAAAAGAAGAGGAAGAGAACTCCCTATACCTTTCCATCATACTCCTTTCGGGACAGAACCTCCGGAGCGATGTAAGCAGGAGTTCCAACGGTTGATTTCGGTTGAGAATGAAGCAAAGCAGACTGCAGATGAATATGAAATTGAAAAATGGTAAGAAATCAGCAGGCATATTATCATATCCGAGATGGATCATTTTAGTGAGAAGTTATCAATCAACCTTGGAGTAACCAAAGTCACATATTTTAACTCGAGGATTTGGACTTCCATCCAAGAGAGTGTTCTCCAGTTTCAGGTCTCTATGACAAATCTCCTGTAGTACGAAGCATAAGTTGATATATGACGTGAAAAATATTGAAACAAAAACACATAATGGATTGAGTGCGTACCATTGAATGACAGTAACTAACTCCAGAAATTAGCTGCTGGAAGAAAAATCTTGCCTGTGTTTAGATGATTCACCATAAAAAGTCTGTAAATGTTTACATTGGTACCTTAATATATGTGTTTAAACAAGTATTCAAAAGATTATACAACCTCATCTTCACTGAATCTACCAGCACTGCATATCTTCTCAAAGAGTTCACCACCTGCAGCGTACTCCATGACAATAGCCAAATGAGTTGGGGTCAGCAAGACCTGTATAAAAGATGTTGTATTCAGCACTTTGATGAGTGCAACCTCTGAAAGATCTCAATGAAACAATTCATGAACATTCAGAAAAATTACTTGGGAAAAAAAAAATTTAGTGTTTTGCCTATGCAAAATCACAAAGAGATATGGAATTGAAAAAGCATTATAAGCTACTTTTAGTTTCTCTGAGTTGGTTACATCTAACGATTAGCTCACATTGCCTTTCAGAACAATTTCAAGCAGACTGGAATTTGAGAGCTGTATGCAAAAAAAAAAAAAATAATGCAGAATAGCACATTACCATGCTAATAAATTCATTGTGCCTAATCTGATATCTTGAAAGTTGAAACTGGATGATGGAACATTTAAAGGTAACGGAAATAAATTCTCACCTCTTTGAACTCGATAATGTTTGGATGCCTTAAAGATCGGTGGTTGATGATCTCCCGTTGAACATTCTCATCAATCTAACACAACAAACATAATTAGTTCAGAAGAAGCGCAGAGTTAGCAAATAACTTGGAAGAAATCATGACAAAGAAAGAAAAGGCTGAGTATAATGCGGTGATGGAAGTTAAGCTTGAAAGAGAAAGCAACAAAACAAAAAGAGAGAGAGCAGAGCAGAGAAATTAATGCTCAACGTTGTAGCCCAGAAACCTAATCATCTATGAGCATAAGCAAAAAAAAATTTCAACTCCAAGTTGACCCAACATACGAAAAGTCAAGGAACTGAAATATTTGATCTAACAGCACTAGTCCCTTTCCAGAATTTTATATCCGCTAAACCAATCTTGCAAAAGGTCTTACCGTTTTCTAAATGATAATCCTAGCAAAAGAGAAATCCCAGTATAAATATCAAGTCAAGATGATATATAATGATAACACAGACACAGGAAGAGAACAGTGAGAGAGAGAGAGAGAGAGATTAATATTCAATATTGTAATCCAGAAGCTTTTCATGCACTATCAGAAATGGAACAAAATTCGAACTTCAAATTGCCCGACAGAAGGATAATCAATGGACAGAAATATTTGATCAAACATCATTTAGTCCATTTCTGGATTCTGGATTTACCCCCCGCAATATCAATCTTTAAAAAAGATTTTACCTTTTTCCCTCTTTCAATGTATTTGACAGCAACGAGCTCTTTAGTCTTCTTATCTCTGACCAGCCTGGCCACTCCAAAATTCCCAGAACCAAGCTCCTTCAATGCCTCGTACCTTTCCTCCATGTCCACTCTCCCAAGACCAAAACCGGCTTTCGCAATGCAACTGATGGCAAGAGAAGCACCAGACTCAAACAAGTAAACGAAGAACTACATATAAAAATACAACATGGCCATTTTTGTAAAGACGCATACGCAAGCCAAGAAAAGTTCAAACAAACAAATATAAAATAACTGAAAAGTAACCCACAGCAGAAGCAGGAGAGAGGAACCAAGTCACTCACCTCACCGTCTCTTAAACAAATCATCAAACAGCTTTCCAGCAAAAACAACACTTACACGTAATTATATAATTATAAAACTCTAGAGGAGTTATACAGAGCATGACCGTTACAGAAAAGAACAAAGAGATAAACACGGAGAGAGAAAGAGAAAGATGGAATGGGGCCAAATGAGAGTGAAATGGAAGGAATGAAAAGGATGGTTGAAGAGGATGATCGTAGGAAGTAAATCGAGGGACACGTTCACCAGAACGAGAGGAGTCACCTGGAAGTGTGGCCTCCAAATGAAAAGACAATGAGTGTGACATTAGGACACGTGGAGGAAAGCTTGTGTCTTGAAGAGTGTGCTGTAAGGAAGACGTTGACGTTGTGTTAGTGTTGGCGAATGATATACTTGCTTCCTTGTCTGAATGATGCCGCTATGAAGATTTACCCAGTTTGCGGAAAGTGGCTTCCTGGGTCTTCATAGGACTCACCGTCATACAGCACCACACACTATTTGTAATAAAATTGATCTAGTTGCCAAGAATTTAACCTATAGGACGCGGGACTCAATTTATCTGAATTTTATTGCATAAAAAAATAGCATTATTCATGTATCCGGAACTGTGTCACCAAGCAATCCCATCTTTTTTATTTTTAAATGAAATATTCAAATCTGTATATTACATAAAATATAATACTTCTTCTATTTAAAAATGTAAAGTATATTTAACTTAATCTCACACTTCAATAAAGTAATCATATACTTTTATACTAATCTTATCTTTTTATATTTACCCTTATTAAACATCCTATAATAAATATAAAATTACTATCACTTGGGGTATTTTAAAAAAACAATGATTACACCTCGAAAGACTAAAATTATTTTAAATTTTTTAACATCCAACTCCTCAAAAAATATCTTATATTTTTTAAGAGAGAGAGTAATTTATAAATTATCATTAATATTCATATTAATATTATTACATCCAAATCATCAGGGTTCAATATAAATAAAAGCGCAAGTTTTTCATAATAAAATGAATTAAAATTTAATTTTTTATAAAAAAAATGTATTCACATTTAATATTAATCATACTTTCAATATAATTACCTGAAATATTGGAACACCCGGCACAAATGAAAAATATTAATCCGTCCAATGATTGCGAAAGTGGTTGACTGGTTGTAGCCTTGGGATTTAGGAAAAAGGTCGTCTCCTATTCAATCTTTCTTGGAGTGATATTTTTCTTGTGAAAAGCCACCAATTCAGTTTCAGGATCCGTTTGAATTTAAATTGTATATAATAAATTATAAAAATAATTAATTAAGTGATAGATTTTAATTATAATTAATTATGTTATAAAGTAATCTATTTGAATACTATTTTTTTAAAATTAATTTTAACAAAATTAAAGATATTTGGATAATTTAATCAAAATTAATTTTTATCTATATAAATTACTATATAATTTAATTTTTAAATATCAAATATTAATTTTTTTAAATATATAAAGTTTAAATTTTATAAAAATTTTATTTTTATTTAATGTTGTGCTTTTTTTATATTTTTTTTTGGATCTTTTTTTGTAATTTTCTCCAACACTTTTAATCAACTTTTGACCGTAGAAGCTTCTGAAAAAACACGCGTTTTATCTTATAATCGATTTTTAATTTTTTATGACTGTTTGGGTAAATTGATTCAAAAATCAATTCTGAAATAAAAAATTGATTATATTGCATATCCAAACACACTGTCAATATTTAAGATAAGCATTAATAGCTCATCATTTTTAAACTGTTTAAATTTAATTTAAATAATTAAATTTATAAATTTTATTTTTATTTTTAAAAAAAATATTTTAATGAATACATGAGCTAACATGAAGAAAATCTATTAAGTGTCAGTGTTTAAAAACAATGTAATTTTTCATTTAAAAAACACTTGTTAAAAAACTATAAATTTAAACTATAAAAATTATATTTGAATGGTATAGAGATAATTAATTTTCAGTATTTATATACATAATGAGCATTAAAATTAGTTTCACCCATCCATTCTAAGTATAAGAGGGTTCATCTTCAGTGCTTAATTACTTATCACCATAATGAAGTATTATTGTGTTCATTAAGGTGATGAGATTTAAATTATTCAAAAAGGGACGCATCCACATGCAGTAGCCTCCACAAAAATTTTACCCCTTTTAAGTAAATACAAGTACTATGTGCATTTCATAAATATTAATTGCCTCTAGTAATTAACATTATTTTCTTTTGCCATTCAACTTTTTTATTATTTTTTAGGGAAAATGATAATAGGATCCTTTTGAATTATATAAATAATAATTTAATCCCTCAAAATGTTATAATTTTACTAAATTTTTTACGAACTTTTCTGTCATTAACCAAATTACTCTTGTTGAAAATAAAATAATCATAAGTTTTGTTTAAAATAATTATAACTTTTTTTCTTATATTCATAATAATGTAACAATAAATTACAACTTCGCATGTCAAATTCAAGATATTGTTACAAGTGTTGGAAATACCAAGTAATGATCACAAGTTTTGTATAAATAATTATAATTTCTTTTATTCACAACAATGCAACAACAAATCACAAGTTTGCATGTTAAATTCTTAATATTGCTATAAGTGTTAAAAATAATAAATAATGATCACAAATTTTGTTCAAATAATTACAACTTTACTTCTTATATTCACAATAATATAATAACAAAATACAACTTCATATATCAAATTTTTTATATTGCTATAGAGATAATTTGATCATTTATATAAATTCATAAATGATAAAAAAGTTCCTATTTTTTTTTATTTTGAGTAGAATTATAACATTTGGGAGACCAAATTATTATTTATATAATTTAGAAAGAATTTGTTGTTATTTTTCCTATTTTTTATACTCATAATTTTCATGGCCTACATATATAAAAAATCACGCATTTTATAGTCGTTATTTTATTTGTGATTATTTACTTTTTCTTTATGAAACCGACTTTCCCCTCCTAATATTTTTTTTTTTTCCCTTTCTTCCCACTTCACTTCTATTCAAAAAGTGAGAAAACCAAATTCCTAATAGCTCTTTGCACAATTGCACTCCAATGAGAAGGACTCAAAAATTTTGCTCCACCAAATGTTTCTCTGCAATGAGTCAGCGTCCTGATTCAGTTTTATTGTTCGACTCAACTCAACTGTGTCTCCCTCATGGCAGCAGCGTCACTCACCCTAGACTCAATTGAAGTTTGGTTACCTACAAAAGAAAGAAATGTTTTATGGTATTGAAAGTGAAAAAAGAATATTCAACATTATCAAAATAAGCCTATTAAGTACCAGAAAAAAACTTCGGAGGGAAAACTAATTTTGTATATTCAATTTTTTTGTAGTATATTATGGTGCATTTTTTGTATTACAAGTGTCTTTGTAAATATATGATGCTCCCACAGTTTAAAATTTCTAGGTCGGTTGCATTCAGATCAAAATCTAGATAGTTTGCATTTAAAGAATTAATTTTGTATTTTATATTTTTTAAAATAAAATTTTTAATCAAATTCAATAAATCTTTTCATGACCAATATGGTGTAGATTTAATTTGAAAGATCTAATTTAATACTAATAATTTTACAATTTTTATATATTGACAATATAGATGTACTTAGTCCAGATTAATATTAAATTTTTTATAATTTTATAAATTTTTATTTTGATAAATACAACGTTAAAAATTAAAATGTATAATCTCCTAATTAGAATTTCTTTTTAAAAAATTACAAGTTAAAAATTTTAAATGTAAATTGTATATGGTATATCTGAATAGTTAATTTATAAAAATTTAAATATTAAATTAAACACTCAAAATTTAATCTGAACTAGATTAGTCATGAAAAGATTTATTAAATTTTTTATAGTTTTTATAAATTTATGCTTTAAAAATATAAAATTAATGTTTTAAATTCAAACTATTTAGATTAAAATTTAGATGATATAGTTTTTATCACTCCCATGAGCACCATACCAACGAGAAACCCAAGTAGGAGTGGCTACCTCAAGACGAAAACACACCTTTATAAACAACACACCTCTCTCTGTCTTTCTCTTATGAGGTGCATCAACCATGCCTTGAAGAACCGACTCTAGTAGTTGTTTCTTTACGCAAGTATTAATCTATCCAAAAGATAGTGGGAGTGCTTGTAGCCTTGGAATTTTGTTAAAAGATTATCTGCTACTCAATTTTTCTTAGACTAATAATTTTCTGGTGGAATTAAGCTACGCTTCCACTCTAAAATTTGGAGGAGTGACTACCTCAAGACAAAAATACACATCTATGTCTCTCTTGTAAGGTGCATCAACTATGCCCAAATATTATTTTACAAATTTGGAGTGATCCTAACTTTGGAATTTCCGTGGGACTTGCCCCCTTTTATTAACAAACAATGTTTTTTTTAATACTTATTTGATAAATTCATGTATAGTATTGAAAATTGGATCAACTTGATTGATTGAATTATCAAACTGTTAAATTGATTCAATAAAATATTTTGTTTACGACTGATCTAACTACAATTTAATTGTGATTTTAACAATTGATCCTCATACTAGTATGGGTCCAATTTCCAATCTCTTGAATCTACGATGTGGGGTGGATTGGGGGCATAGTAACTAGAGCTCGTAAGTTGGGCGAGGCAGATCAATTTGAGTCAGTTTAAAATATTTGAATAAAAAAAATCGATATAGCTAAGTCATCCTAATACCTCGAGCCTTTGGGCAACACTTGAATTATTAAATTTTATTTCTTTAGTCAATTTCAATTTTTATTTAAAAAACATTGAAAATTTTCAAGTAATATAACACTATAATGCACATTTTTTTCCAATCATATTAAAATGAGAACAAGTGTTGAATGAGTAAAAATGTAAAGCATCAACATTCCATTGTAGTGGAAACTAAGGGGAGTTGGAGGGAGAAATAAGATCAGAGACCTTGAGATGGTTAAAATTAAATTCAATTAGAAGAGATCCTTCCTAAAATCAATCAGAGAGCTTAATATTTCTCCCATTACCAATGTTTCACTTTAATTGATTGATAATGATGTTAGAACAATTGAAAATACCCTTCCAAATCCATAAAGTATTGCAAGGTTTCTCAATTAGAGTAGACAAGCTGAAATTCACATACTTTCTTTTGAGAGAAGAACCCACAAGAGCATCATTAGGTGCTTGAATCATCTTTCAGATTTGCTTAGCCAAAGGACTTTGATTGATCATATGAATACCTCCCAAGTGTTTGGATAAGAAGAGGTAATCTTTGCTTGCTAGATGCATCATTTTCTTCCATCTTGAATTCCCAAAAAAAAAAAAATCAATACATTTGGTATTTATCATGTTACAGATAGACATGAGTAATTTGAAACAAGAAAGATGACAAATGTTAGCAGTAGATAATACTAATTTGATTAGTGTCAACCTCAAAGCTTGTGCGAGGGTTGAAACCTTTCATGATATACCAATCTTCTATCAATAGCTTCCATAATTTGAGAATACAAAACAGATTTATCTCTTCCTCAATCAACCCATGTCTCCAGATATTTTTCAAGTTCGTCAGCCATGGGAAAATCGAGATAATTCACCCATTCTTCATTAAGAATGCGGCAAGTGTTAGGACCCACGATAAAAGAAGATTTAGCATGGTTAATCTCTAACCAGAAATATAACAAAAATTTTCCAATGCATTCTTAAGGAATTTCAAGTTATTCATTGCATATTCAAAGAAAAATAAGAAATCATCTGCATAAAAAAAAAAGGAGATCAGAGAAATAGGCTTTGCAGTTGACAAGTTTGATTCCTTTCCACAAACCTGTTTACTGTTTGTTCTGAATCAAGCGTGATAAAACATTTATAGTAATGATAAAAGGGTTGGGAGATAATGAATTCCTTTATCTCATTCATCTAGAAGGCTCGATTGTCCCTGAAAGATTACTATTGAAAAGAAGTTGGTATTCAAGATGAATTAGATTAGCCCATTTTCATGGAAAGTTTATCATAATTAAATTCGCATAAGCGAAGGACCATAAAACGCTATCAGAAACCTTGGAGACGGAACCAAAGGGCGGAGAGATTTGGTGAGAAAGATAAAGGGAATATTCTAAACGCGTGGACAAACGAAAATAAGAATATTCTAAAGAAAAAAGCGAAAGGGCATCAAAATCAAAATAATCCCATTCTAACCCAACGATGATAGAAAAGAAGACTCCAAGTTTGACCAAAGATGACTGGTAATGGCGCAATGGTATCTCTTTGTAATCAGGAAACATCTCAACTGACACATGAGTGGATAACGTCCTTGCATCTGTCCCATCCCATGTGCCCCCAATTCTCCACCGTCCTATCTTCTCTCTTCTTTTGTTTTGTTTTGTTTTTTTTTTTTTTAATGACTAAAATATCTCTCTTCTTTTCTTTTGTTTTTGTTAAATGACTAAAATGTATTGTTATTCCAATGCCTTTACAGTTAATTAAATCGTATGCTAGAGTTTAAAGGTATCCTTGACAACTAGAGTTTAAAAAGTCCGCATACCTAAAATTCACATACTTGTGAAGTCTGGTCCTTGGAGCCTGCGGGCTCAGGTCAACCCTTAGTGTTTTAAGTCTTTTTTTTTTTAAATAAATATATGAAAATAAGACAAACTAAATTATAAATAATTAAATATTAACTAATTAAAGTATCAAATTATTGTTTAAACTTATAAAATCAAACCAAATAAAATTAAGTAAGCTAAACAAGTCTTCTATAAATATCAATAAGACAATAATAAATTATCATCTTAATCATTGCCATCTTCATGATCAACAATATTTAATTGTATGTACTTCGAGGTTGCTCTTTAGTGGTAAAGATATAAAAAAAAAATATTTAGGTTACAATTTTCTCCCTCCTTGTTTATTAATTAGTTATTACTAATTTTCAATAATATACTGCTTTTTTTTTTTAGCTCATTAGAGTTGGACTGTTTAATCCTAGTTAAGCATTAACACATCAAAACCTCAAGCTTAATCTTCTATTTGAATGGGTTTAAACAGGCTGGTTTGAAAGTCTCGATATGGTTTTTCGACTCTAAATGATTTTATCTCAGAGCGTTTTTGTGGGCTTGTTTTGCAATGATAAAATGAAAAAAACATACTTGATTGTACTTGAATTATCTTCAATAGAAAAACATGCATAAACAATCAATGCAATAGTACGGAGAATAGCAACAATATTTACATCACTCTGGGAAGGTAGTTCAGCAATAATAAGCAATAACGCTGTCTGTTCCTTTGTCCCCAGGAGACACAAGCACATGGATGTTGGATTATTTCTTTTGTGTCAATGCTCTATTATAGAACCCTCACCGCATATTCCTTTGTGATTATTAGATATAGTTTCTTATAGAAAGTTAATTGGTACATTGAATGGGTTCAATTTAACTCAACATATACTCCCTCCATCCTTGGCACTTTTGCAAAAGTTTTTTTGATTTAAAATATAAGATACTTTAAATAAATTAAGGTTTTATTAAATACATTAATTTTAATATTACCTTTTATCTCTTTATAATTAATTTTCATCCCTTCTCTTTTCAATATATTTTCTCTATCTCAAATTATAAGACACTTTTAAATAAAATCTCACGTACTAATAAATCTCATTAAATACACTTAACAACTTTATCTTTCCAAAATAAAAAGATAAACTTTTAAAAATATTCATAATTTAATATATTAAAAAGAGAAAAGATGAAAATTAATTATAGAGAAAGGAAGGGTAATATTGAAATTGATGCATTTAATGAAATCTTAATTTACTCAAAATGTCTTATATTTTATAATGAAAAAACTTCTTTAAAAATGTTCTATAATTTGAGACGGGAGTAGTATTAAATTATAGGTATGTTTAAAAGTTTTATGTTTTATTTAAAAAAAATAAAATTATTAAATATATTTAATAAAATTTATTAATATGTGATATTTTATCTAAAAATACTTATAATTTATTACGGATGAAGTATTATAATTCAACCATCTTTGTCACTGGCCGACCATAGTGCTGTGGGCCTATTTCTAACAGTCACTAGCATCTGGAGTGGGATCATATATATATATATATATATATTTATATAGATGTATATGTAAATATAGATCAAGGGGTCTTTAAGTTTTATAACTAATAGATAAAAAATATATAATATTTTCTAAATTAATTAAAAAATAAGTTAAATCAGAGAAAGAAAGAAATAACAATTAAGACAAATAAATATACAAATAAATATATGTTTTGTCAACGCAGATACCATATTGTTACGTGATATGAAAATTGTTAATGGTGACTGGCTAGAAGCGTAGAGGGAGTTTATGGATGCAATCAAAGTCATGATATATGAAATAATCCTATTCAGGAGCAGAGGGATTATTTTTAACTTCGGGGGACTCTGATTAGAAATCATATACAATAACTGAAATAAAAGTTATATATATAATAACATAAATATTTTAGGACATTCACAATTAATTTTATAAATATATAACTAAAAGAGACATGTATTTTTATTTTTATTTTAGTTCTATTCGTCAATTCATAACATGAAAATCACCAATTATCATGTCTATAGCAAACTTTTTTATAATTTTATTTTTAATATAAACTATCATTGAATTAGTAAAAAAATTATCTTCTATTTAATCACGAAGCCTTGTTTAATAATTTTTATAGCTGAAGAAGCTTGTTCAATGATTGTCATTAACACCAAAAAAGTTAGCACAAACCTTATTAATCTGTCAATTAAAGGATAACAATTACACTTTCTAATGACCTCTAAAAACTTGACATAATTCGCCCATAGTAATCAAATTCTGAAAATTAATATCTATGAGCATAACAAGCTCATAATGATGTAATTCATATTCTAATAAAATATTTTCTTGATCAAAAAATTTTGAAGAGAAAAATTTCTCAACAAGATTTTATGTATTCATAGTATTGAATGATTTAAATGCATTTTTATAAGATTTAAAGTTGTACTCAATTTAAGAAACTTTCTTGTTTGCTCACTTAATCTATTATTTAATTATTTTAATTAATAATCTATGACAAATTAAATATATCAACACGATGATGCTCAACTGTCATATACTCTTAATGTCAATGAAATTAAATTATATCAAAATAAAAAAATAATAATCCATATCAAGAATTTGGGCTTGTTTGTTTTCTGTTTTTAAAAAATATTTTTTGTTTTTAAAAACAGAAAATTTAAAAGTTTGTTTGGAAAAGTATTTTTATTTTAGTCATTTTCAAAATTATTTTCATTTTTTGGTTTTAAAAACAAAAAAATAGAAACAACTTTAAGTTATTTTGATTTTATTCTTTTTATTTTTAAAATACACTATATTTGATTATTAAAAATTACAGTTGTCTTAACCAATTTTTATTATTAATTATCACCATTAACTCTTTATAACTATCATTACCAGTCCAATTTTTAATTCCAAAACTGTTTTTGAATTGACATAATCAAATAAATTTTTATTTTATTTTGTTTTAAAAATAATTTTAAAAACTGTAAATAAAACAGCTTTTAAGAATAAAAAATGAGAATAAAAATCAAACAGGTTAGCTTTGCTTTTACAAAAAGAAACAATTTTTCTAGAAGACCATCCCAACCATAACATCATCATCATCATCATCTTCCTCATATTCTTCTTCCTTCTCTTGCTGTTCTTCTATCCCAACTAGAATATCTTAACTTTTGAATAAGTAATTATTAAAATTTAAATAATATTAAATTTTAGTAGTATCAAAATATATTTGGGATCCACAGCTCCCCATGATCCCGTTCTAATCCTGTTGACAAAAAAGAAAGATGTATGTATTAATATATTTTGTAAGAAAATAATTCTTTAAGCAAGCAATTCCAAATTCAGTATCTTTTTTTTTTCCTCATCAACTCAAATTGAAGATAGGTTGGGTCCAAATCAGAGAAAAGCCCTGCCCATGTAGGTCTGAAAGAAAGGAAAAGAAACTAGTTTACCATCAGTGGCATAATTTTAGCATATCATTGTGGCTTTTTTAGGAACATCATCATCATCACTATTAGTATTTTAACTATTTTTTTTATTAGAATATTCCGATTTCAAACCGAAAGGCTTTAGCTTTAAAAGAGTTGAGGAAAGGATTACATTAAGATATGAGACAACAATATTCATCGAAAAAAAAAAACAGAGACATAAGATAATAATTCAGATATAACTTTTCATATATAACAAATATATATATATATATATATATTACAATATGATAGATTAAATATTTGAATAATAAAATAAATATATAAATTTTGAAAACAAATATATCATTATCTAATCAAACTAACTCTAATGTTTTAAAAAAATCACTACATTTATTTAGTAATTTTACAATTTAGAACCGGAATGTATAATACATTTTTCCATGCTATATATTATCCCTTTAATGTAATTATAGATAATACGATAATTAAATATATTTTGGCGTTGCAGATCAAAAGAATTATACCCAATCGTTACAACACAATTAAACAAATAGGAGCGAAAATACATCACGCCACACTAGGCTCTAGCCAAAAAAGCATGAGTCATGATTGGCCAAAGACTTGAGCCAAGCATGAAGCCTGCACAATGCTCCTTTATCTTTTTTTGGTTTAAGTTTCATGTATTAACCTATTTAAAACTTAACCTAGATTTAAAAGGATTGGTAGGAAACAAATGCAAAGTTTGATACATAGAAAAGTGTTTTATAGAAAGAAAATAAAAAATGTACGATCAATAAATGTCGGTTCAATTTTATAAGAATTTGATCACTAACTCATCAAATTTTGAATTCAAATCTCATTGTTGATATGATGATATTGTTTGTGAGTAATCTTTAAAATATTTTTACAAATACTACTTGAGTCTAGAAATATACTTTAATTCTGATAAGTTCTTAAAACCCAACTTTCTTTAACGTTTTTTGTAAAGAAAAATGCATATATTCTATTCTCTACCCAAATATGTTATCCTTTTTCTTTCTAAAATATTATTTTTTTGTTATATATTAAGTATATTAATTTTAACTATTGAATAATATTTATATATGTGTGTGTGAGAAAATAAATCTGTCCTATAAATAGAGCAAAATTATAATACTCCCTTCATTAAAAAATATAAGACATTTTTAATTGAATCTCACTCCTCAATAAAATAATTATTTATTTTTTAATTAATTTTATATTTTTATATTTATTCATATTTAATAAAATATTTTATTTTAAAATAAATATAAAATAATTTATTTAATAGAATTATTTTTTTAAAAAAGACAACAATTATATGTTAAAGGATATTATATTTTTAAGCGAAGGGTGTAATTATTATGAATAAACTTCATAGGATTAAATTATACATCATGAAGAATTTTTCTTATGACAAATTTGATATGACAACAAGTGTGAATGAATATGGATCTGGAAGTATGTGCGTGTCACGGGTGGGAGGCTGGCACGTTAAACAAAACTCAAAAGTGATCGTCGTCCCCAACAAGGCGTTCGGGTATTTACAAGTTGGATTTTGGACTCTTTTAGACAAGGAGAGCGTAAATCGCTCAGGAATCCCACGATCCCTACCTCACCCTCCATCACACCTCGCCAGCCATTTCTTTCTTCCTTTCGAACCATTTCTTTCTTCCTTTCGAAGAAGTTAGCGTTCGTTACCTTCTCTCTCTCTCCTGCCTGTCCACCGGCCGCCGGCGCCTTTTTATCGGATTCGCTTCTCTTCAGGTGAAGACCAGCTTCTCTTTCCTAAGAATTCCCCTCTTTCCAATTGTATGGTGATTTCTTCCCCTGCAACTTTTGTAGAGTTCGCTTTGATTGAGACATTGTGTTGATTCTCGCCTTCGGGAAAGTTATATGCTCTTTTATTCATCGTTAAACCTTGTATTCTTACTGGATCTTCTCGATGATTGCTTCTTTGATTTCCTTTGGAAGTTAGGTATATACATGACTAAATTTTTGTATCTGATTATTTTCGCAGGATCCAGGGAACTGTTTGGCTCTTTGTTTTATAGGAATATTTTGTTTTAATTACTTCTTTGTTTTCTTTTTGTATCGATGTTGAAGTTTTTCCTTCTCTTCTCTTCCTCTTTCTTTCTTTTTTCTTTTAAATATTTTCCGTAGTTTAATGTTCGGTTTAGTGCAAAATTGATTTTAATTTCGTAATCCCCCTGTCTTCATGCCCCATCTTGTTCTAAACTCTCTAATTAATGAATGGTTATTTGTGGTCACCTTATCTTTTCTGAACTGTTTGTCTGTCATTCATTGGTGGAGCTGTCCGAGTATATTTTTTCCGTTTTATTTCAGGTCATTTTTGGTTATGCTAACATTTGGGATTGATTTGTTTACTAATTATTTCACTTCGTGATTTTTGAATTTGGGTTTGAAGTTGCAAGGTTAAGATGATTTTGATGATATATTGTAGTGAAGCCTGGGCGCTGGTCTAGTACCTTGCTTCCTGCACTCCGTCCATAGGATAAATGGGTTGTTTCAGCTCTAAAGTAAGAAGACAATTTCCTGGGCATGAGGATCCTGTGACTCTCGCATCACAGACAGCTTGTAAGTAGATAATATATGTGTGTGTATATATATTGTGCGAACTATAATTCTTGCTATCAGTTTTTTGACAATGCAAAACTAAAATTCTTGCACCATGAGAAAATCTTGATATTATGCAACTTCGCTGTAGAGTTGTAATTGCTTAACTGCACATGCTTCCCTACTGGTTTTTTGTCAATTCACATTTCCCCTGCCAAATGAATCGTAGACACTCAATGATTATCGATGATTCATCATCAACAAAATCTTATCCCATTAAGGGAGGTTGTCTAAAGTGCATAGACTCTATCAAGTGAGCTCAATCTTTGATTAAATTTAAGTAAGAAAAAGAACATGAAACTGAGAAAGGGGATATTATGTAGGGGCCTGTAGCTTTGTATGCTATGTTTGGATTCCATTTGACAAACAACTTGTGGTTCTGCTTATATCAGAAAGAAGCAAGTCTCCTTTGGCCCTTCAATTCTTGATCATCCTAATGCGAGCTGCTTCATGGGTAGTAGTTGCCTGTGCTTCATCAGTATTGTCATAGTTTTTTTTTGTGTGTATATATTTACAAGGTAATATTGTAATTCATCTTGATTCTAAGGTGTAGGCTGAAGCATAAAAATGTAGAAAAATAATTGGATGTAATGTGCTGGTCAGCGTATCAATTTGGGACTGGATGTTGTTACTGCATTTCAGTTATACTGCCTGTTAATATTTATAGACACAGAAAAACAACTGTCCATCATGGCTTTATCATAATTTATTTGATGCTTTTGTCATGCAATTCCTCTATCTCTTTCCTATTTTCAGGCACCCACGTTTTTTGTAGTTAAAGTTGTGTTCATCTTTTGGTTTTGCCAGTCACTGTTAGCGAGGTTGAAGCACTGTTTGAGCTATTTAAGAGCATAAGTGGTTCTGTTGTTGACGATGGACTAATAAGCAAGGTGCAGTATGGAAAATTCTTTCACCCCACTTACAATTAGTCATTGCTTTGCTAGTTCTTTTAACTTATATTTTGCTTCGGCATTGTATAGACTTTGTTAGGAATCATTGCTTATCCAGTTGCAGTATATATTTTGTAATAATATGTGTATGCATTGGATTCTTTCTTCATATTGTGATCATTAGTGTATCCTTCTTTGCAGGAAGAATTTCAGCTGGCAATTTTCAAAAATAGGAAGAGGGAGAATCTCTTTGCAAATCGGGTACAGAAAGCATCTTTTTGCTTTCTTAAAAAATGCCACCATATGTGACTGTGAGCTCCTACAGATGCAAACAAATGCTTCTTTGCATCAGTAATTCACAATATCAAGAAATTTGCCATTGTACTATGTGCTTCTGGAAGAAACTCTCAATATATTAATTCTTCTGTGCAAGCCTCCATCTAATTGTTGTTAAGTAGCTGGTTGGCTCCTATTATTAGTTAATTTCAGATATCCAAGATAACTTTAGTAACTGTTTGCAAGAGGAGAATAACTTTTTCAGACTCAAATTGCTGCCCGTTTGCTTTGAAAGTTTGCAAATCATTGGCATTTTATGCTCTACTGCTTGCAATATATGCATCTAGCGGACTCTTCTGTGAACTGGATTTGTATTAATATTAGATTCTTTCTGCTTGCAGATCTTTGATCTGTTTGATGTTAAAAAGAAGGGAGTCATTGATTTCGGTGATTTTGTTAGATCACTCAATGTGTTCCATCCAAATGCACCACAAGAAGACAAGATAGATTGTAAGTTGAAGATTGAATTCTCAAATCTAGATGATAGCCTATCCTTGCTACCCTTATGTGATCTAGCTGTACTAATGGATTATGTTTGGGACTTCCTTTCAGTTTCATTTAGGCTTTACGATTTGGACAGCACAGGCTTCATAGAGCGGCAAGAGGTACGTAGCCTGGTTATTACCCATGTATATGCCAACCAAAGTACTCATATTTGATTCAGTTTAAATACCTGCATTTTTACTTTCAGATTTTTTTTTTTTTTTTGGAATTCAAGATGGAAAGAAAATGATGCATCTAGTAAACAAAGATTTCCTCCTTATCCAAACACTGGGAGGTATTCATATGATCAATCAAAGTCCTTTCGCTAAGCAAATCTGAAAGATGATTCAAGCACCTAATGA